>NC_139989.1:86170977-86208855 GCF_964263955.1 Coregonus lavaretus
AGTGTTACAGTGTGTGTGTGTTTCCAGTGTGTGTGTGTCCAGTGTGTGTGTGTTTGTGAGTGTACAGTGTCCAGTGTGTGTGTGTCCAGTATGTGTGTGTGTGTGTGTCCAGTGTGTGTGTGTGTCAGTGTTACCATGGTTATTATTTACAGGGACACTGAGGAGTCATCATGAACCCCAAACCCTGGATAGAGGGGCTCAGTGAATGTGGAGTGGAATGTGTTCAGGTGGGTCAGTGTGTCAGAGGAGACTCTGTAGAAGGACAGAGTGCCGGCTGGCCAGTCCAGATACACTCCTACTCTGTGGGAGCTGGAGGAGGGGACGTCTATGGTAGTGGACTTATTATTGTGCCAGGCAGAGTAACTGTTGTCAGAGCAGATCAGACTCCAGGACTTGTCATTACATCCAAGCCCACAGTCAATACCCCTTCCTCTCCTGCTGATTCCTTTATATACCACTCCTATATCAGCCCCTCTCCCACTCCACTCTACCTCCCAGTAACAGCGCCCAGTCAGACCCTCTCTACACAACACCTGTCTCCAGTCCTCAAATCTCTCTGGGTGATCAGGATACGGCTGCTCCTCTCTCCTACATGTCACCTTTCTGTTCTCCTCAGACAGAGAGAGGAATCTGTTTACTGAGTTTAGGTCCAGTGTGAGATCACAGACATCTGATGGATGAAACCAGACACAATATTAGAAATCATCATCATTCACATTAGAATGTTAACTCACTTTTCACTAATTCATTTAATGTAGATGTTTCTAGGTATCAAAAGGAGAAGTTAAGGTAACTTGAGACTTGTTGAATGATCATATGTTATACTGTATGGTAATATAAAACACACTTATTCCCATTAATTACACACACACACACACACAGACACACACATTGTCAAAGCAACTCTTTGTAAACTTTGGTGTCCCTGATTTCTGCTTCTGTAGAACTACAGCTGATATTTAATATGACCAAGTAAGTAATGATGGTGGTCTTTGACTTTGACTTCACTTGAATTAAGACTTATTCTTAGTCATATTCTTCACAGCAGTCAACACTCACATTTTCTAAGTCCAGGTTTCATTGTGTTCTCTCCACCATGTTCCACACTGTAGCGGTAAGCAGAAGAACAGACAGTCATTGAGGGATACACCTGAACTCACACACACACACACACACACACTGTATACACACACTGTATACAAACACACTGGACACAGTAAGTCAATAATTCAATAATGATGAGACAGGAGACAGGAATCAGTTCAACCATTTATCTGGAACGTGATCATCTCAATACATACAAACCCCCATGATGCTCTGCAGCACAACCCCAATATACAACAAATACATAAATAAGTAAATGGACACTAAACAAAACTCATAGAGGAATTTAAATGTTCAGTTGTAGAAAGTAGGGCCATGGGATAGGGTCAGAAAGGTCAGTATGTTTGATAACTGGTTCCAGAGGTGACATAACAAGCATAAGGTCCATTATAACACAGTGAAGTAGAGGTGGGAGCTAAAAGCAGACATGGACAGTGAGACGGTGTGAGGAGGTCAGGGGTGAAACACTAGATCAGGACAGGTAGAAATGGCAGGGCTGGTTGTGTTCAGTGTGTGTGTCCAGTGTGTGTGTGTGTCCAGTGTATGTATGTGTGTCCAGTGTGTGTGTGTGTGTGTGTGTCCAGTGTGTGTTTGTCCAGTGTGTGTGTGTATGTGTGTGTGTCCTGTGTGTGTGTGTGTGTTCAATGTGTGTGTGTCCAGTATGTGTGTGTGTTCAGTGTCAGTGTGTGTGTGTGTGTGCAGTGTGTGAGTGTGTGTGTTTCCAGTGTGTGAGTGTGTGTGTTTCCAGTGTGTCTGTCCAGTGTGTGTGTGTGTGTGTGTGTGTGAGTCCTGTGTGTGTTTGTCCAGTGTGTGTGTGTGTCCAGCATGTGTGTGTGTATGTGTGTGTGTGTCCAGTGTGTGTGTGTGGATGCGTGTCCAGTGTGTGTGTGTGTGTCCAGTATGTGTGTGTCCAGTGTGTGTGTGTGTCCAGTGTGTGTGTGTCCAGTGTGTGTGTTCGTGTGTGTCCAGTGTGTGTGTGTGTTCAGCGTGTGTGTGTTAAGTGTGTGTGTGTATCCAGCGTGTATGTTTAGTGTGTGTGTGTGTGTGTTCAGCGTGTGTGTGTTCAGTGTGTGTGTGTGATCAGTGTGTGTGTGTCCATTGTGTTTGTGTATCCAGTGTGTGTGTCCGGTGTGTGAGTGTGTGTGTGTTCAGTGTGTGTGTGTGTGTGTGTGTGTGTGTGTGTGTGTCCAGTGTGTGTGTGTCCAGTGTGTGTGTGTCCAGTGTGTGTGTGTGTCCGTGTCCAGTGTGTGTGTGTGTGTGTGTGTGTCCAGTGTGTGTGTCCTGTGTGTGTGTGTGTCAGGTGTGTGTGTCCTGTGTGTATGTGTGTGTGTGTCCAGTGTGAGTGTGTGTGTGTGTCCAGTGTGTGTGTGTCCAGCGTATGTGTGTGTGTCCAGTGTGTGTGTCCACTGTGTGTGTGTGTCCAGTGTGTGTGTGTCCAGTGTGTGTGTGTCCAGTGTCTGTGAGTGTGTGTGTCCAGTGTCTGTGTGTGTCCAGTGTGTGTGAGTGTGTGTCCAGTGTGTGTGTGTGTGTGTGTGTGTGTGTGTGTGTGTGTGTGTGTGTGTGTTTGTGTGTGTCCAGTGTGTGTGTGTCCAGTGTGTATGTGTGTGGGTCCAGTGTGAGTGTGTGTGTGTGTATGTGTGTGTGTGTCCAGCGTATGTGTGTGTCCAGTGTGTGTGTCCAGTGTGTGTGTGTGTGTTTGTGTGTGTCCAGTGTGTGTGTGTGTGTGTGTGTGTGTGTGTGTGTGTGTGAGTGTGTGTATGTGTCCAGTGTGTGTATGTGTCCAGTGTGTGTGTGTGTCCTGTGTGTGTGTGTCAGGTGTGTGTGTGTGTGTGTGTCCTGTGTGTGTGTGTGTGTCCAGTGTGTGTGAGTGTGTGTGTCCAGTGTGTGTGTGTGTGTCCAGTGTGTGTGTGTGTGTGTCCAGTGTGTGTGTGTGTGTGTGTGATCAATGTATGTGTGTCCTGTGTGTGTGTGTGTGTGTGTGTCCAGTGTTTGTTTGTCCGGTGTGTGTGTGTTCAGTGTGTTTGTTCAATGTGTGTGTGTGTGTGTGTACAGTGTGTGTGTATCAAGTGTGTTTGTGTGTCCAGTGTGTGTCAGTGTGTGTGTCCAGTGTGTGTGTGTGTTCAGTATGTGTGTGTGTGTGTCCAGTGTGTGTGTGTGTGAGTGTCCAGTGTGTGTGTGTGTCCAGTGTGTGTGTGTGTGTCTAGTGTGTGTGTGTGTGTCTAGTGTGTGTGTGTGTGTACAGTGTCCAGTGTGTGTGTGTCCAGTGTGTGTGTGTCAGTGTTACCATGGTTATTATTTATAGGGACACTGAGTCCCCATCATCCCAAACCCAAAACCCTGGATAGAGGGGCTCAGTGAATGTGGAGTGGAATGTGTTCAGGTGGGTCAATGTGTCAGAGGAGACTCTGTAGAAGGACAGAGTGCCGGCTGGCCAGTCCAGATACACTCCTACTCTGTGGGAGCTGGAGGGGGGGACGTCTATGGTAGTGGACTTATTATTGTGCCTGGCAGAGTAACTGTTGTCAGAGCAGACCAGACTCCAGGACTTGTCATTGTATCCAAGCCTACAGTCAATACCCCTTCCTCTCCTGCTGATTCCTTTATATGTCACTCCTATACCAGCCCTGCTCCCACTCCACTCTACCTCCCAGTAACAGCGCCCAGTCAGACCCTCTCTACACAGCACCTGACTCCAGTACTGAAATCTCTCTGGGTGATCAGGATACGGCTGCTTCTCTCTCCTACATGTCACCTTTCTGTTCTCCTCAGACAGAGAGAGGAATCTGTTTACTGTGTTTAGGTCCAGTGTGAGATCACAGACATCTGATGGATGAAACCAGACACAATATTAGAAATCATCATCATTCACATTAGAATGTTAACTCACTTTTCACTAATTCATTTAATGTAGATGTTTCTAGGTATCAAAAGGAGAAGTTAAGGTTGAGACTTGTTGAATGATCATATGTTATACTGTATGGTAATATAAAACACACTTATTCCTGTTAATTACACACAACACACACACACACACACACTGAACACACACACACACATACACACACATCCTGAACAAACACACACACACACACACACACACAAACTGAACACACACACACACACACACAAACACACACACACACATCCTGAACACACACACACATTTCTAAAGTAACACAAACACGCCACACACACATACACAGACACACACATTGTCAAAGCAACTCTTTGTAAACTTTGGTGTCCCTGATTTGTGCTTCTGTAGAACTACAGCTGATATTTAATATGACCAAGTAAGTAATGATGGTGGTCTTTGACTTTGACTTCACTTGAATTAAGACTTATTCTTAGTCATATTCTTCACAGCAGTCAACACTCACATTTTCTAAGTCCAGGTTTCATTGTGTTCTCTCCACCATGTTCCACACTGTAGCGGTAAGCAGAAGAACAGACAGTCATTGAGGGATACACCTGAACTCTCACACACACACACACACACAAACACAGTCAGCATATAACTTAGTCCAAGTGGTGGTCAGAATGTTTGTCTTAACTAGTCTGATAACTCCAACATGTCTGATATGAACATTGACAGAAACCCTCTACATACTTGAGTTTCTCCAGTCTGCAGTGTGGATCCTCCAGTCCAGCAGAGAGCAGTCTGACTCCTGAGTCTCCTGGGTGATTGTAGCTCAGGTCCAGCTCTCTCAGGTGTGAGGGGTTTGACTTCAGAGCTGAGACCAGAGAAGCACAGCCTTCCTCTGTGACTAGACAGCCTGACAGCCTGCAAAGAGTCAAATCATATTAAAACCACACTGCTATTCTTTAGTGGTCAAAATAGTGGCAGTATATTTTTTTCAAAATATTCAGATACATCAGTGTCCTGAAACCTGCCATATCTATTAATAAATTAATGTATCATTACTAGAAATTATAATAATATTGCTTGTAGATAGAAAAATGTATAGTACAAATATTTGAGTAGACTGACCAGAGCAGTTTAAAAAGCAGTATCAGTCAAAAGACAGACAGTGAGGTATCAGATTTAGATTGTATTGAGTATACAGTCCACACCATATCTATTTTGACAGTGAAGATAACATTTTAAATGTGGCTCTATACTCCAGCATTTTGGATTTGAGATCAAATGTTTCATATGAGGTGACAGTATATAATGTCACCTTTTATTTGAGGATATTTTAATACATATCTGTTTCACCGTTTATAAATGAAAGCACTTTATGTATCTAGTCCCCCGATTTGAAGAAGTCATAAGTATTCTAACTAATTCACTTATGGTGTATTAAAGTAGTCAAAAGTTGAGTATTTGGTCCCAAACTCGTTGGTTGCATTTGCAGTTTGTTTTGGTTGTGTTTTGGGTTATGTTTTGTCCAATAGTAATTGAATGGTGGATGATGACTGGAGTAATTTTCTGTCTAAGTGAGTAGATAACATGTTTCTAAACACTACTAAATTAATCCTGATGATGCCATGATTAAGAATAATCATGAATGAATCATGAATAATAATGAGTGAGAAAGTTACAGAGGCTACAACAAAACATGCTAACCTCTCACCATTACCAATAACAGAGGGGGTATGATCCTTGTTCCTCTTTAACTTTCTCATTCATCATCATTCACGATTCATTCATGATTATTCATAATCATGGTAGCATCCACATGAATGTAGAAGTGTTCAGAAACATCTTCTATTCTTACTGACAATACAAGTGAAGTGACTCCAAAATGACAGGACATTATTCACCATTCAGTTTCTATTGGGAAAAACATCATCCAAAACACAACCAAGACAAACTGCAAATGTATTCAACAAGTTTGTAGAATCACAAGCTTGATGTAATCACTGCAGGTAAGGAATATGGGACCAAATACTAAACTTATGACTACTTTAATACAATATAAGTGAATATGTCCAAATAATTACGACTTTTTCAAATGGGAGAACTAGATACATAAAGTGATTTCATTTCTAAACAGTAACACAGATATGTATGAAAATACCCTAAAATAAAAGGTGACATTATATACTGTTGCCTAATATGAAACATTCTATCTCAAATCCAAAATGCTGGAGCATAGCACCAAATGTAAAACTGTAAGCTTCACTGTCCAAACACATATGGTGTGGACTATGTGTGCCTGGTAAACACATGTGGATCTGGTGAACAGTTATAACTTGTTGACCAACTACAGGAATACTGACCAGAGAGTCTCCAGTTTACAGTGGGGATTCCCCAGGACAGCAGAGAGCAGCTCCACTCCTGAATCCTTCAGGTCATTGTTACTCAGATCCAGCTCTCTCAGGTGTGAGGGGTTTGACCTCAGAGCTGAGACCAGAGAAGCACAGCCTTCCTCTGTGACTAGACAGCGTGACAGCCTGCAAAAGTACAATCATATTAAAATCACACTGCTATTCTTTGGTGTGAAAATATATTCTTCCAACAATTTCAGATACATCAGAGTCCTGAAACCTGCCATATCTATTCATATATATATATATATATACACACTACTACCAGTCAAAAGTTTGGACACACCTACACATTCAAGGGTTTTTCTTTATTTTTACTATTTTTTACATTGTAGAATAATAGTGAAGACATCAAAACTATGAAATAACACATATGGAATCATGTAGTAACCAAAAAAGTGTTAAATTAATCAAAATATATTTTATATTTGAGATTCTTCAAACAGCCACCCTTTGCCTTGATGACAGCATTGCACACTCTAGGCATTCTCTCAACCAGCTTCATGAGGTAGTCACCTGGAATGCATTTCAATTAACAGGTGTGCCTTCTTAAAAGTTAATTTGTTGAATTTATTTCCTTCTTAATGTGTTTGAGCCAATCAGTTGTGTTGTGACAAGGTAGGGGGGTATACAGAAGATAGCCATATTTGGTAAAAGACCAAGTCCATATTATGGCAAGAAAAGTTCAAATAAGCAAAGAGAAATGACAGTCCATCATTACTTTAAGACATGACGGCCAGTCAATACGGAACATTTCAACAACTTTGAACGTTTCTTCAAGTGCAGTCGCAAAAAACATCAAGCACTATGATGAAACGGGCTCTCATGAGGACCGCCACAGGAATGGAAGACCCATAGTTACCTCTGCTGCAGAGGATACGTTCATCAGAGTTACCAGCCTCAGAAATTGCAGCCCAAATAAATTATTCACAGAGTTCAAGTCACAGACACATCTCAACATCAACTGTTCAGAGGTGACTGTGTGAATCAGGCTTTCATGGTTGAATTGCTGCAAAGAAACCACTACTAAAGGACACCAATAAGAAGAAGAGACCTGCTTGGGCCAAGAATCACGAGCAATGGACATTACACAGGTGGACATTTGTCCTTTGGCCTGGAGTCCAAATTAGAGATTTTTGGTTCCAACCGCCGTGTCTTTGTGAGACGCAGAGTAGGTGAACGGATGATCTCGGCATGTGTAGTTCCCACCGTAAAGCATGGAGGAGGAGGTGTTATGGTGTGGGGGTGCTTTGCTGGTGACACTGTCTGTGATTTATTTAGAATTCAAGGCACACTTAACCAGCATGGCTACCACAGCATTGTGCAGCGATATGCCATCCCATCTGGTTTGGGCTTAGTGGGACTATCATTTGTTTTTCAACAGGACAATGACCCAACACACTTCCAGACTGTGTAAGGAGAGGGATTGAGTGCTGCATCAGATGACCTGGCCTCCATAATCACCCGACCTCAACCCAATTGAGATGGTTTGGGATGAGTCGGACGGCAGAGTGAAGGAAAAGCAGCCAACAAGGGCTCAGCATATGTGGGAACTCCTTCAAGACTGTTGGAAAAGCATTCCAGGTGAAGCTGGTTGAGAGAATGCCAAGAGTGTGCAAAGATGTCATCAAGTCAAAGGGTGGCTATTTGAAGATATAAAAATATAAAATATATTTTCATTTGTTTAACACTTTTTTGGTTACTACATTATTCCATATTTGTTATTTCATAGTTTTGATGTCTTCACTTTTAATCTACAATGGAAAAAAATGTAAAAATAAAGACAAACCCTTGAATGAGTAGGTGTGTCCAAACTTTTGTCTGGTACTGTATATACATGAATTAATGTATCATTATTAACAGTAGATAACATGTTTCTAAACACTACTAAATTAATCCTTATGTGTGTGTCTGTGTGTGTCCAGTGTGTGTGTGTGTGTGTGTCCAGTGTGTGTGTGTGTGTCCAATGAGTGTGTGTTCATTGAGTGATACAGGAATACTGACCTCAGAGTCTCCAGTTTACAGTGGGGATTCCCCAGTCCAGCAGAGAGCAGCTTCACTCCTGAATCCTTCAGGTCATTGTTACTCAGATCCAGCTCTCTCAGGTGTGAGGGGTTTGACTTCAGAGCTGAGACCAGAGAAGCACAGCCTTCCTCTGTGACTAGACAGCCTGACAGCCTGCAAAGAGTCAAATCATATTAAAACCACACTGCTATTCTTTGGTGGTGAGTAATTTTCTTTCTGTGAGTAGATAACATGTTTCTAAACACTACTGAATGAATCCTGATGATGCCATGATTGAGAAAGATCATGAATGAATCATGAATAATAATGAGTGAGAAAGTTACAGAGGCTACAACAAAACATGCTAACCTCTCACCATCAACATCAAATAAAAGGTGACATTCTATAATGAAACATTCAATCTGAAATCCAAAATGCTGGAGCATAGCACCAAATGTAAAACTGTAAGCTTCACTGTCCAAACACATATGGTGTGGACTATGTGTGCCCGGTAAACACATGTGGATCTGGTGAACAGTTATCACTTGTTGACCAACTACAGGAATACTGACCTCAGAGTCTCCAGTTTACAGTGGGGATTCCCCAGTCCAGCAGAGAGCAGCTTCACTCCTGAATCCTTCAGGTCATTGTTACTCAGATCCAGCTCTCTCAGGTGTGAGGGGTTTGACCTCAGAGCTGAGACCAGAGAAGCACAGCCTTTCTCTGTGACTCCACAGCCTGACAGCCTGACAGAGAGATCATCATGATTTCACAAACACACTGTTAATTTAACACCAGTAGTGTAGAAGGACAATGGCAGATGCATTTGGTTTATTCTCTCAAACAACATATAGATTCATCTTCTGTCTCCTAGAATTGTATGGTCATATTGTTATAACACCAATACACTGATTCAGTAAGTTTTCCAATATAATATAATATATTATATACATATTAAAATATATATTTTTCTCTAAACTGAATATTTCTTCCTGATGATTAGTACTTAAATGTCATTTTATGTACTCACAGAGCAGCTCTGGAGGCTTTGACCACTGGCAGCAGCCTCAGAAGACCTTCATTTGATCTAGAGTATTTCTTCAGGTCAAACACATCCAGCTCCTTTTCTGAAGTCAGCAACACAAAGACCAGAGCTGACCACCGTGCAGGTGACAGTTTGACTTCTGAGAGACTTCCTGATCTCAGGTAGCTTTGGATCTCCTCCACAAGAGAATGGTCATTCAGTTCATTCAGACAGTGGAACAGGTTGATGCACTTCTCTGGAGAGGGATTCTCCCTGATCTTCTTCTTGATGTACTTGACTGTTTCTTCATGGCTCTGTGAGCTGCTTCTTGTCTTTGTCAGTAGACCTCGTAAGTGCTTCTGATTGGACTCCAGTGAGAGGCCCAGAAGGAAGCGGAGGAACAGGTCCAGGTTTCCTGTCTCACTTTGTAAGGCTTTATCCACAGCACTCTTGTAGACAGTAACTTCAGTAACTTGAGGTTCGGCCATTAGATTCTCATTGTTGTTGATGAATGAGAGGAACACATATACAGCAGCCAGAAACTCCTGAATGCTCAGATGAACGAAGCAGTACACCTTGACCTGGTACAGCCCACATTCCTCTTTAAAGAGCTGTGTGCACAATCCTGAGTACACTGAGGCTTCATTGACATCAATGCCAGCCTCTTTCAGGTCTTCTTCATAGAAAATCAGATTGCCATTCACAAGCTGTTGAAAAGCCAGTTTTCCCAGTGACAGAATGCTCTCTTTATTCCAGTGTGGACCTGTCTCTTCTTTCTCAAGATACTTTTCATTCTTCTGTTTGGTATGAAACACCACAAGGTGTGAGTACATCTCAGTCAGAGTCTTGGGCATCTCTTCTCTCTTATGTTTCAGCATGTGTTCAAGGACTATTGCAGAAATCCAACAGAAGACTGGAATGTGGCACATTATGTGGAGGATCCTTGATGTCTTTATGTGTAAGATGATTCTGTTGGCCAGGTTCTATTATTGACTTACCTTTTATCTAGAATCTCCAGTTGAAACTAGCTAGCCAGCTAACTAGCTACTTGCTATTAGCCACAGTTAGCGGTATTTCACCCAGAACATTGGATTTTTTTTTTCTGCGGGATTTATTTAATCACTGGATATGAATCACCGGATATTCGGCCAGTCTGCACAGCGCGTTATCGACCCAGAACATATCAGTTTTTCTGCCGGAATCACTGAATCACTGGACCTTTAACTCCGGATTCATCGCTACCAGCTAGCTACAACAAAATGGACGCTGTGGTCTGGCTAATCATCCTGAGCTAGGCCCATCTCCCGGCTATCTACCTCTCTGTCAACTGGACGGGACCACCTAGTGTTGACACGGAGCCCCGCCGATCCTACACGACTGGTCTGCCGACGAAATCGTCTGATGTGGTTACGACGTCGACCACGAAGATTCCATCTGCTAGCCCCGGCCCGCTAGCACACGCTAGCACACGCTAGCCGTGGCCTCTTACTCGCTAGTGCTTTAGCAGCCTCCGAACTATCCTATTGCTGTTCACCGGACCTTATGATAACTCAGCTATACAGCTGATGTCTGCTGGACTGTTCCTTTTTACGGTACTACATCCTGTTTATGTTTAGCCTCAGCCCAAACATGGTTAGCTTATTGTTGTTTCGGTTATTTCTAATTGTACTATTTCACTGTAGATCCCCCAGCCCAGCTAAACCTGCCTTAGATAGCTCCTTTGTCCCACCCCCCATACACGCGGAGACCGACTCAATTGGTGCCTCTAGTGATACTATCTCTTTCATTGTTACCCAACGCTTAGGTTTAGCTCCACTTTACTCATATCCTTCCATATCTTTGTCTGTACATAATGCCCTGAATCTTTTCTACAACACCCGGAAATCTGCCCCCTTTATTCTATGTACCCAACGCACTAGAAGACCAGTTCTTAAAGCCTTTAGCCGTATCCTTATTCTAGTCCTCCTCTGTTCCTCTGGTGATGTAGAGGCTAACCCAGGCCCTGCAGCCCCCAGTATCACTCCTACTCCCCAGGCGCTATCATTTGCTGACTTCTGTAATCGCAAAAGTCTTGGTTTCTTGCACGTAAATATCAGAAGTCTACTTCCTATGTTTGAGTTATTCACTGCGTTAGCACACTCCGCCAACCCTGATGTTCTAGCAGTGTCTGAATCCTGGCTCAGGAAGGCCACCAAAAATTCTGAAATTTCCATCCCCAACTATAACATTTTCCATCTAGATAGAACTGCCAAAGGGGGTGGAGTTGCAATCTACTGTAGAGATAGCCTGCAGAACTCTATCATACTATCCAGGTCTGTGCCCAAACAGTTTGAGCTTCTACTTCTAAAAATCCACCTTTCCAGAAATAAGTCTCTCACTGTTGCCGCTTGCTACAGACCCCCCTCAGCCCCCAGCTGTGCCCTGGACACCATATGTGAATTGATTGCCCCCCATTTATCCTCAGAGTTCGTACTGCTTGGTGACCTAAATTGGGATATGCTTAATACCCCGGCCATCCTACAATCCAAACTAGATGCCCTCAACCTCACGCAAATTATCAACGAACCTACCAGGTACAACCCTAAATCCGTAAACATGGGTACCCTCATAGATATCATCCTGACTAACATACCCTCTAAATACACCTCAGCTGTCTTCAACCAGGATCTCAGCGATCACTGCCTTATTGCCTGCGTCCGTAACGGGTCCGCGGTCAAACGACCACCCCTCATCACTGTCAAACGCTCCCTAAAACACTTTAGTGAGAAAGCCTTCCTAATTGACCTGGCCCAGGTATCCTGGATGGATATAGATCTCATTCCGTCAGTAGAGGATGCCTGGTTGTTCCTTAAAAGTAATTTCCTCTCAATCTTAAATAAACATGCCCCATTCAAAAAATACAGAACTAAGAACCGATATAGCCCCTGGTTCTCCTCAGACTTGACTGCCCTTGACCAGCACAAAAACATCCTGTGGCGTACTGCATTAGCATCAAATAGCCCCCGCGATATGCAACTTTTCAGGGAAGTTAGGAACTAATATACACAAGCAGTCAGGAAAGCAAAGGCAAACTTTTTCAAACAGAAATTTGCATCCTGTAGCACTAACTCCAAAAAGTTTTGGGACACTGTAAAGTCCATGGAGAATAAGAGCACTTCCTCCCAGTTGCCCACTGCACTGAGGCTAGGAAACACTATCACCACCGATAAATCTACAATAATTGAGAATTTCAACAAGCATTTTGCTACAGCTGGCCATGCTTTCCATCTGGCTACCACTACCCCGGCCACCAACTCTGCACCCTCCGCTGAAACTTGCCCGCTTCTCCTTCACACAAATTCAGACAGCAGACGTTTTGAAAGAGCTGCAAAATCTGGACCCCTACAAATCAGCTGGGCTAGAAAATCTGGAACCTTTCTTTCTAAAACTAGCCGCCGAAATTGTCGCAACCCCTATTACTAGTCTGTTCAACCTCTCTTTCATAACGTCTGAGATCCCCAGAGATTGGAAAGCTGCCGCGGTCATCCCCCTCTTCAAAGGGGGTGACACTCTAGATCCAAACTGCTACAGACCTATATCCATCCTGCCCTGCCTTTCGAAAGTATTTGAAAGCCAAGTTAACAAACAGATCACCGACCATTTCGAATACCACCGTACCTTCTCCGCTATGCAATCCGGTTTCCGAGCTGGTGATGGGTGCACTTCAGCCACGCTCAAGGTCCTAAACGATATTATAACCGCGATTGATAATAGACAGTACTGTGCAGCCGTCTTCATCGACCTGGCCAAGGCTTTCGACTCTGTCAACCACCGCATTCTTATTGGCAGACTAAATAGCCTTGGTTTCTCAAATGACTGCCTCGCCTGGTTCACCAACTACTTCTCAGATAGAGTTCAGTGTGTCAAATCGGAGGGCCTGTTGTCTGGACCTATGGCAGTCTCTATGGGGGTGCCACAGGGTTCAATTCTTGGGCCGACACTTTTCTCCGTGTATATCAATGATGTCGCTCTTGCTGCTGGTGACTCTCAGATCCACCTCTACGCAGACGACACCATTTTGTATACATCTGGCCCTTCATTGGACACTGTGTTAACAAACCTCCAAATTAGCTTCAATGCCATACAACACTCCTTCAGTAGCCTCCAACTGCTCTTAAACACTAGTAAAACTAAATGCATGCTTTTCAATCGAACGCTGCTGGCACCCGCCCACCCGACTAGAATCACCACTCTCGACGGGTCTGACCTAGAGTATGTGGACAACTACAAATACCTAGGTGTCTGGTTAGATTGTAAACTCTCCTTCCAGACTCACATAAATAATCTCCAATCCAAAGTTAAATCTAGAATCGGCTTCCTATTTCGCAACAAAGCCTCCTTCACTCATGCTGCCAAACATGCCCTCGTAAAACTGACAATCCTACCGATCCTTGACTTCGGCGATGTCATTTACAAAATAGCCTCCAACACTCTACTCAGCAAATTGGATGTAGTCTATCACAGTGCCATCCGTTTTGTCTCCAAAGCCCCATACACTACCCACCACTGTGACCTGTACGCTCTTGTTGGCTGGTCCTCACTACATGTTCGTCGTCAAACCCACTAGCTCCAGGCCATCTATAAATCACTGCTAGGCAAATCCCCGCCTTATCTTAGCTCATTGGTCACCATAGCAGCACCCACCCGTAGTCTGCGCTCCAGCAGGTATATCTCACTGGTCATTCCCAAAGCCAACACCTCCTTTGGCCACCATTCCTTTCAGTTCTCTGCTGCCAATGACTGGAACGAATTGCAAAAATCTCTGAAGCTGGAGACTCTTATCTCCATCACTAACTTTAAGCATCAGTTGTCAGAGCACCTTACCGATCACTGCACCTGTACACAGCCCATCTGAAATTAGCCCACCCAACTACCTCATCCCTATATTGTTATTTATTTTGCTCTTTTGCACCCCAGTATCTCTATTTGCACATAATCTCTTGCACATCTAGCATTCCAGTGTTAATACTATTGTAATTATTTTTGCACTATAGCCTATTTATTGCCTTACCTCCATAACTTGCTACATTTGCACACACTGTATATATATTTTCTGTTGTATTTTTGACTTTGTTTTTTTACCCCATATGTAACTCTGTGTTGTTTTTATCGCACTGCTTTGCTTTATCTTGGCCAGGTCGCAGTTGTAAATGAGAACTTGTTCTCAACTGGCTTACCTGGTTAAATAAAGGTGAAATAAAAAAATTAATAAAATGATGTGTAGCCTAACATGTGCCCAATGATGTGCCGAATCTGTGATTTAGTACATTTTTATTGTGTAAGCATTAGAATAAACTACCTCAATTTTTGCAGCCGTAGGTAGTAATATCTTTCTAGAAGCTGATCCGTGGTCAGTATTGTGAAATAATTATAATGTTAAGGAAAGATTTGAATGGAGAAAACTGATCCGAGAGCAGCGCTCCCTTTCTTTCGATCCTATCAGTATCGATACATGCTCCACCGGACGTGATACCTTGTCATGCTGCTGATCCAGTTTCTACTGGTCTGCCTGCGGATCTGGAACTCTGACCTGTTCACCGGACGTGCGACCTTGTCCCGAACCTGCTGTTTCGACCCTCTCTCTCTCTCTACCACACCTGCTGTCTCGACCTCTGAATGCTCGGCTATGAAAAGCCAACTGACATTTACTCCTGAGGTGCTGATGTGTTGCACCCTCTATAACCACAGTGATTATTATTTGACCCTGCTGGTCATCTATGAACATTTGAACATCTTGAAGAACGATCTGAACTTAATGGCCATATCCTCTTATAATCTCCCCCCAGCAATGAGAGATACAAATGACTTCCTTAGTTGTTAATTTTGAAAATGTTCTGTCTTAAGTAGTTTAACAAACTGACACATTTTCATGTTAGTCATAAACAACCTTATATGGAAGGAGTGCTTTTGATTTGACGGCCTGCACATGTGCAGTTCAGCACAAGACGACCATTAGACCCAATGATGTATTTCTGCGCATGAGCTTCAAATGAAATCAAATTGTATTTCTCACATGCGCCGAATACAACAGTGGTACACTTTACCGTGAAATGCTTACTTACGAGCCCTTTCCCAACAATGCAGAGTTAAAAAGTCACAAAAATTATCTAAATAAAAAAGGAAATAGTAACATAATAAAATAACAATAAGGTAGTTGAGGTAATTTAGGAAATATGTACATGTACGTAGGGGTAAAATGACTAGGCAATCAGGATAGAGATTACATCTCCTCATCCAGGGAGTGCACACACTCACTGACAGACACACACACACACACACACACACACACACACACACACACACACACACACACACACACACACACACACACACACACACACACACACACACACACACACACACACACACACACACACACACACTCACTGACAGACACACACACACACACACACACACACAGGGAATGTTGTGTTTGTTTAATATTGTTTCAGGACTATGAAAATGGAAAAAAGGTTTAGCCTATGGATTATGAAAACAACAAAAATAAATGGGAAAATGGGAGAGGAGAAATGACTAGAGACAGTGTTGTTTAACTCACTGACCATGACCCATGAGTTCTTCTTACCTTTGTTCAGTAGAAAAGGCTCCCTCTCTAAACACTATAGGTTGATCCATAGACTTGTCACTCTTCATGGACACACAGCTGGGTACAGGGGAGGCTGGTCTCTCCTGCTTGATTGGGCTTCAACACAACAGAGACAAACATTACGTCTCTCAACTACTCTGAGCTCAGATGGGAACTAAACATAAGAAGAGTTTCATTCTAAAACGCTATATATCCATTTTCAGAAATGTACAGGGGAGGCAACAACAATCACCCCATTATACCCATTTGGTTTGTAACTCAATGAACCTGCGCAGCATTCGCTCAATTTGATGCCTACGAACGAAGACTTCGATGCATATCAAATTATCAAATTACACAGCAGCCTTTTAGAAACAACAAGTCCTCAAAGAAAAGGTTATTTCTTAATAAAAAAATGTATTCTGGCTGTTTAAATCACCCACATCTTGAAAAAGAGGACAGGGACATGCGTTTTGTTTAGATTGTACACTTTTTTCTTAAAACAAATATGGTTAACCATGACCAGAAAATGTTTAATGTTTGATGGCTATCCGCCAGCCATCGCCTCTAAAACTGTGTCTCACCTCACTATAGGTGACCACAACATGTACTCAGGTGAACAGTGTGCGCGCTCACCAAGTAGCCGTAACCTTGGTAATAATAAGTTACCTGAGGTAAACCTACAGGGTTAACGCTCACCAAGTAGCTGTAACCTTGGTAATAATAAGTTACCTGAGGTAAACATACAGGGTTAACGCTCACCAAGTAGCCGTGACCTTGTTAATAATCAGTTACCTGAGGTAAACCTACAGGGTTAACGCTCACCAAGTAGCTGTAACCTTGTTAATAATAAGTTACCTGAGGTAAACCTACAGGGTTAGCGCTCACCAACTAGCTGTAACCTTGGTAATAATAAATTACCTGAGGTAAACCTACAGGGTTAACGCTCACCAACTAGCTGTAACCTTGGTAATAATAAGTTACCTGAGGTAAACCTACAGGGTTAACGCTCACCAAGTAGCTGTAACCTTGGTAATAATAAGTTACCTGAGGTAAACCTACAGGGTTAACGCTCACCAAGTAGCTGTAACCTTGTTAAAAATAAGTTACCTGAGGTAAACCTACAGGGTTAACGCTCACCAAGTAGCCGTAACCTTGTTAATAATAAGTTACCTGCGGTAAACCTACAGGGTTAACGCTCACCAAGTAGCCGTATCCTTGTTAATAAGAAGTTACCTGAGGTAAACCTACAGGGTTAACGCTCACCAAGTAGCCGTAACCTTGTTAATAATAAGTTACCTGCGGTAAACCTACAGGGTTAACGCTCACCAAGTAACCGTAACCTTGTTAATAATAAGTTACCTGAGGTAAACCTACAGGGTTAACGCTCACCAAGTAGCTGTAACCTTGTTAATAATAAGTTACTTGAGGTAAACCTACAGGGTTAACGCTCACCAAGTAGCTGTAACCTTGTTAATAATAAGTTACCTGAGGTAAACCTACAGGTTTAGCGCTCACCAAGTAGCCGTAACCTTGTTAATAATAAGTTACCTGAGGTAAACCTACAGGGTTAACGCTCACCAAGTAGCTGTAACCTTGGTAATAATAAGTTACCTGAGGTAAACCTACAGGGTTAACGCTCACCAAGTAGCCGTAACCTTGTTAATAATAAGTTACCTGAGGTAAACCTACAGGGTTAACGCTCACCAAGTAGCTGTAACCTTGTTAATAATAAGTTACCTGAGGTAAACCTACAGGGTTAACGCTCACCAAGTAGCTGTAACCTTGGTAATAATAAGTTACCCGAGGTAAACCTACAGGGTTAACGCTCACCAAGTAGCTGTAACCTTGGTAATAATAAGTTACCTGAGGTAAACCTACAGGGTTAACGCTCACCAAGTAGCCGTAACCTTGTTAATAATAAGTTACCTGAGGTAAACCTACAGGGTTAACGCTCACCAAGTAGCCGTAACCTTGGTAATAATAAGTTACCTGAGGTAAACCTACAGGGTTAACGCTCACCAAGTAGCTGTAACCTTGGTAATAATAAGTTACCTGAGGTAAACCTACAGGGTTAACGCTCACCAAGTAGCCGTAACCTTGTTAATAATAAGTTACCTGAGGTAAACCTACAGGGTTAACGCTCACTAAGTAGCCGAAACCTTGGTAATAATCAGTTACCTGAGGTAAACCTACAGGGTTAACGCAGGCAGGTCTCATTGATAACAATAGTGAAGCTGGCATTGTGACGCAGAACAATGGGCTGGGAATAGAACGTTCTGAAGGCGAGTCGGTGTCACGGAGCTCAATAGAACTAATAAGAGCTGGTAGGGTGAAAAATGCCCAAACATAAGGCCTGTTTTTTCGCGATTACTTCATAACCAGGGACAGAAGGTAATATTATGAAACTGGGCTCCATGGCGGATGCAATGAACTAATTTTATCCGAAATAAACGTTGTAAAAAATGTCACATGAGGCGCCCCGAAAATAATATTCAAAAGTTCAGTCCTTGGACACAGAGGGGTTAAACACTAAAGTTACCGTCCATCTAGTGAAGAGAGGAGAACCGGACAGAGGGATGGTAGGTAGCCAGCATCCGTCAACGAGAGAGGGAGAAGCCCTTCACGGTATTTAACAGGTGGAAGAAACAACCAGGGAGCTCCATCGGTCCACAAGAAATGCAGGCAGCCGGTGATGATGTAGTGGTAGCTAGGATAACTAGGATGCTGCTGGTAGAGTAGCTAGCTTAGCTAGCTGTACCGACTAGCTTGGCTAGCTAGCAGGTCGTTCGTCTGTCCCTCGAGGATGATGACGAATCCGGTGAACCACACAATTAACCAAGAATAGCGAGTGAAAAGGATCTGGCTACACTCATACTGTCACTGACCATTACGCAAAAAAGCTAATTGAACAATAAACTTTGGCGTCTCAACACTGTAACAAACTCCGTCGTTATTCCCCAACATCACCTCAGCCCACTCTGCGCGTAACTGGACAATATGCTTGGCGCCAAACCGTACGTGGACGCGGGCAGATCTGTACGGGGACGCGGACAGTTCTGGACGTGGACGCGGACAGTTCCAGAACGCGGACATGAGCAGTGCAACACAATACATTTACATTTACATTTTAATCACTTAGCAGACGCTCTTATCCAGAGCGACTTACAGTTAGTGAGCGCATACATAACCCAGTCTTTACACTGGCTTACATTAGTAATATTTATTTATTTTTATATGTAAAACAAACATTCAAAGTTTTTTTATAACAATATTTTGAGATCTGGGCCCATATCCACAAAGTGTCTCAGAGTAGAACATTGGTCGTATAAGTGCTGAGAATAAAGACATTTTACACTTATGGGTATAAATTAAAGCTATGCATGAAGCCTCTAGTCCCACCTAGTCGGCAGATATTTAGGACACCTCATGAGCTGTCCTAACCAGTTAAGAATTAACAGCAGGTGTCTTGATAATACTATATAATAATGCAGTGAGTCAGTGGTTCCTGCACCACATGTAATTGCTTTGGAGTAGTTAAAAATAATATTTCTATATTTCTATATGATCAATCCATAAATAATATAGACCTACATGCAACCGTATGTCTTGTGCTTTTGGCAATGATTTCTGTATAATAATTATGTATAAGTGATGCCATTAATGTCTGCATAGCATGTTGTCTTCATTTTGGCAGATTAACTGATGCTTATTTCTGAAGAGTAACTCAGGTTTTCGCCCAGCGGCTAAGGAGTTGGAGCTGTGGCAGGAGTTGGACCTATGGCAGAAAGGTGGCTGGTTCGAATCCCGTGCCGGGCGCTGGAAAAAACAGGCGGGCTTGATCTGACCTGGAGGGCTGCTGGGTTCACATCCTCAAAACATTCACCTTTCGTTGATCAGAACTATAGAGGTTCTTCTTCACTGAACCCAAAAATATATATTACTTTTATTGGTTCCATACAGTTGAAGTCGGAAGTTTACATACACTTAGGTTGGAATCATTAAAACTCGTTTTTCAACCTCTCCACAAATTCCTTGTTAACAACCTATATTTTTGGCAAGTCGGTAAGGACATCTACTTTGTGCATGACACAATCATTTTTCCAACAGTTGTTTACAGACAGATTATTTCACTTATAATTCACTGTATCTCAATTCCAGTGGGTCAGAAGTTTTTATACACTAAGTTGACTGTGCCTTTAAACAGCTTGGAAAATTCCAGAAAATGATGTCATGGCTTCAGAAGCTTCTCATATTCTAATTGACATCATTTGAGTCAATTGGAGGTGTACCTGTGAATTTATTTCAAGGCCTACCTTCAAACTCAGTGCCGTTGTTCTCTTTTACTTTACTTTCTTTTTACTTTTCTCTTTTTTTTTGTTGAAATTTGAAAATGAATTTTCCCAGACAGCAGGAAATGCATACTTGTAATGTATTCAAGGTTTAAAAAGGCTGCTAAAGTTTATAATTTCCACTTCACTTTTGTCAGACTTATTTTGCTATAATGAAAAATGTATCAACCCCTACAAAAAATTTCCATTAATTATAATCCACATAATATAATTCACATTTCCTGTTGCTGCAGGATGCTGCAGGATTATTTTCCTGCTGAGAGAAACTGGGTCAAATTAAGATATGGCATCTGTAAGTGCATTCATCTTACAATAGCTAGGTGAGACAACCACATATCACAGTCATATATACAGGATATAAACATTTTATTCTAGCTGAACAATGGAAATGTAGTGTTTTGCAAACAACAACAAAAAAAATGCATGCACATTTAAAATCTATGAATTACAAATCTGAGAAAAGTAATATCAGCAATAAATTATATATTTTTTTTAAACACAAATGTGATTTTTTTTGGGGGAAATAGCGTTTTGGAAATAAACATAATAAATTCTTAATATAATTGTTATCTCACCTCTTAGCTTTGGTGTCATGTTCCCCAGAGAGACGCATTTTAGAGGCAGGGCCCCCCTCCTCTCTCTCTCCAGAGAGACTCATTTTAGAGGCAGGGCCCCCCTCCTCTCTCTCCCTAGAGAGACTCATTTTAGAGGCAGGGACCCCCTCCTCTCTCTCCCCAGAGAGACTCATTTTAGACCACTGACCCCTAAACAGAGATGCAGCATGTTGGTTGTGGTGAACACAGTGACAACTCATTCTAGAATGTCAATTTTTCTCTTTTACTCATGATCTCTTAGAAATTAAACATTTACTAACAGACATATCCAAACAGTCGGGTGATTTAATTTAATCACATGAACATTGTTACGTTCCTCAACAAGAAATAAAACATTGTCTCTCAAACAGAAGAAGGAACTAACAAAGAGTCACTAACAACAACCAAAACGAAACAGGTGGTTTAAGAGGGGTTCTGAAAGACACTCATGGGGGTGTCCACTAGTGGTGGGAAACAGAGGCTTTCTGAACGCTTTGGGGCTTTCAACAAATTTTGCAGAAAACGCAATGGATAGATTTGAGGACTAATAAACAACATTTAGTTAGTTATGTTTTCAAAAACGATGCATCTGTGGTATTATTTAGGATACTAAATACAGAAGATTATCATAAATAAAACACATTATTTAAACAACAATGGGAAATCCCAATCCCCGTCCCTACCTGCTGAGCTCCCATTCAGGGGCTACAAACTGGAAGACATCAAACTAAATGTGTAAATAAGGTGTCCAGTAGAGGTCCGTGTTTGAAAGAGACTTTGCATCAAAAAAAAAAGCACTGGCACCAGGGAGAAATCAGTGAGATCTCTCGCATTTTGTGAGGCCGGTTGGACGTACTGCCAAATTCTCTAAAACGACATTGGAGGCAGCTTATGGTAGAGAAATTAACATTCAATTCTCTGGCAACAGCTCTGGTGGACATTCCTGCAGTCAGCATGCCAATGGCACGCTCCCTCAAAACCTGAGACATCTGTGGCATTGTGTTGTGTGAGAAAACTGCACATTTTCGAGTGGCCTTTTATTGTTATTATTATTATTAAGGTGTACCTGTGCAATTATCATGCTGTTTAATCAGCTTCTTGATATTCCACCCCTGTCAGGTGGATGGATTATCTTGGCAACTGAGAAATGCTCACTAACAGGGATGTTAACAAATTTGTGCACAAAATTTGAGAGAAATAAGCTTTTTGTGCGAATGGAACATTTCTGGAATCTTTTATTTCAGCTCATGAAACATGGGACCAACACTTTACATGTTGCGTTTATATTTTTGTTCAGTACAGATAAAAACACAAAGATTCCAGCAGTATTACATAGTATTGTTACTTTGATACAAGCATTGATACGTGGTCCTCTGTAGCTCAATTGGTAGAGCATGGCGCTTGTAACGCCAGGGTAGTGTGTTCGATCCCCGGGACCACCCATACACAAAAATGTATGCATGCATGACTGTAAGTCGCTTTGGATAAAAGCGTCTTCTAAATGGCATATTATTATTATTATTATTATACGTTGTGTCGAATCAGTAGTGCTTTGAAAACTGCAACGGTGCATCGGAGCTCCGATATTAATCGTCCAATCCCTAGTGTCCACTGAATGTTGACTAGCAACAAGAAAGTGGTACCTAAAAGACTCCCACCATGAGTGCCCATTGAAGTGGCTCCAGACGAAGACATCTGAAATAAAAACCCTCCAAACTAGTGGAGCAAACCAAACCAAACCAAACCAGAACAGACCAAACCAGACCAGACCAAACCAGACCAGACCAGAACAAACCAGACCAAACCAAACCAGACCAAACCAGACCAAACCAGACCAGACCAAACAAACCAGACCAGACCAAACCAAACCAAACCAAACCAGACCAAAACAAACCAGACCAAACCAGACCAAACCAGACCAAACCTTGGGAGATACAAGACAGAAAGACTTTGTTCATCAACTTAAAGAAGCAGAGCTACAAAGAGGTGCCAGTCTTCTAACATCTCTAAGGCCAACCAGAACACTGGACCAGCTGCTCTTAAATATCACATAACAGATGGAACCCTTCTGACTAAAGAGATGACGAGCCAGCACAGGCATAAGCATACTGTCTATTGAGGTGGCGACAAGAGGTGCGGCCAACGTGCTAACGTCCAACCTCAAAATATAAATGGAAATACCAAAGCCTGTAACAACATGTAGTCGTAACTGATATTTTTCACCTCATCTTCCTGTTACTGTTTGTTAAGGTAGTTATAGACAGTGCAGCAACACAATGCCACATTCCTCTCAGCCCTTCCACTCTCTCAGGCTAATGTGTATTTATTAAAATTAAACTATTTCTTTCAATCTGTTATTTTCTAAACGTATCTGAGAATGTAGACAGAAGGGCTAAAACGGGCATGATTGATCTGAGGGGAAATCATTGATACATTCAGAAAGTATTTTTGCAACAAGTAGGAGATTTTATATTATGTCAAGTAGGCTAGGTTATAATATATAATAGTGGTTTGTTAGTGATATGCAGATGGTGGTCTATACCTCAGCTATAGCCTACATATCCTAGATGACCAGCCTAAACCTGTTCAGATCAGTTCCCATAACGTTATAACAGTAACAGTAGCAGGGGCCTAGTCCTGATACAGATGGAGGTCTATACCTCAGCTATAGCCTACATATCCTAGATGACCAGCCTAAACCTGTTCAGATCAGTTCCCATAACGTTATAACAGTAACAGTAGCAGGGGCCTAGTCCTGATACAGATGGAGGTCTATACCTCAGCTATAGCCTAGATGACCAGCCTAAACCTGTTCAGATCAGTTCCCATAACGTTATAACAGTAACAGTAGCAGGGGCCTAGTCCTGATACAGATGGAGGTCTATACCTCAGCTATAGCCTACATATCCTAGATGACCAGCCTAAACCTGTTCAGATCAGTTCCCATAACGTTACAGGCCTACCAGTAGCAGGACAGAGCATGTAGCCTAGGCATGATATGTTTCACATTTCCAACAGAGACCATCAGGTTGGTCAGCATGATATGTGATCATATATCAAACCTACTCTGACTATTGAATGTCTGTAAACGACCTAATTTTCTAATATAATAGTTCTATGTAGCCTAGACTTACCAGAGTCTGCCCGTCTTTCCTTCAAATCAACACATTTATCCGGCTTCTAATGTTGCCGAGAAATGTGTCCCACAGTTTCAACAGCCATTGTGTAACTGCGTAGGCTACACACTTACTTTTAATTTCATATGAGGAAACTGGTGCGGCCTCCTGTTTTCTTGCAGATGAAGTAGCCTCTCATAGGGAACTCATTCAACCAGCCTAAACAACAGTAAATAAAATATGTCAAATGATCAAAAAACAATGGTGTAAAGAGAATCATGTCCTCCTAATATAGCCATGTACATTAAAGACAGGTATATTGCTACAGATGTAGGATCTTAATTTGAGCCCGTTTGCTACAGCAGGAAAATAATCCTGAAGCAACATGACATTTGAATTATTATGTGGATAATTGACATTTTCCAAAAGGGAAAGGTGGAAAATGGGAAATTACAAACTTCAGAAGCCTTTTTAAACCTCAAATACACAACAAGTTTTAGTTCTCCTGCAACATGCTGATTAAATTAAGATCCTACATCTGTACAGAGCTTGTCTTTATCTAAACCAAGGCAGTTTGCATTATTAGCAATGATGTTGCAACTGTCAGCTGCTGTAAACCTATGTGATTGGATGTTATAGACCCCCATCTGAACAGTTTCTTTCCCCATGCTGTAGCCCTCACCAACTGGCCATCTGGCCCATAGAGACTAAAGGACTATACACTCTATGCTGCTCACCACATCAAGCCATCTCTGAACTGTACACTACCATCTGGCCCATAGAGACTAAAGGACTATACACTCTATGCTGCACACCACATCAAGCCATCTCTGAACTGTACACTACCATCTGGCCCATAGAGACTAAAGGACTATACACTCTATGCTGCTCACCACATCAAGCCATCTCTGAACTGTACACTACCATCTGGTCCATAGAGACTAAAGGACTATGCACTCTATACTGCTCACCACATCAAGCCATCTCTGAACTGTACACTACCATCTGGCCCATAGAGACTAAAGGACTATACACTCTATGCTGCACACCACATCAAGCCATCTCTAAGCTGGGGGAAGGTATTGAGAAGGTAGAAAGATAACAGCGAATATGATACATGGGGGGAAGGTATTGGGAAGGTTGAAAGATAACAGTGAATATGAGACATGGGGAAGGTATTGGGAAGGTTGAAAGATAACAGTGAATATGAGACATGGGGAAGGTATTGGGAAGGTTGAAAGATAACAGTGAATATGAGACATGGGGGGAAGGTATTGGGAAGGTTGAAAGATAACAGTGAATATGAGACATGGGGAAGGTATTGGGAAGGTTGAAAGATAACAGTGAATATGAGACATGGGGAGGGTATTGGGAAGGTAGAAAGATAACAGTGAATATGAGACATGGGGAAGGTATTGGGAAGGTAGAAAGATAACATTGAATTTCCCCCAAGTATCTCAAACAGGAAGTAAAATTAGTCACAAGGTTGTGCTAACTAAAGTAGTGTTGCAAAAGCCTTTCCACCCCACTCTTCCCCATCAGTCTCAAGAACAGGACCTGTGGTTTAATGTAGAAACATGTAGATACAACAGAAACAAGATGTGGTACTATCTACTTCTCTTTTACCAGAACAGAGACATTTCCCAGAGGAGGCTGGTGGGAAGGGCTATAGGAGGACGGGTTCATTTTTAAAATACTTTTGTTTTTATCTTTTTAATGACAGATCATAGAAACATGCTGTTTTCTGAAATATAGATACTGTTTTGGTGCTGAGAGGATGAATATGAGGTTGAAAAGTGGTGGAATTGCCTTTTAACACTAGAATCAGACCCCAAATAAACATATGTCCTGCTCCCTGACTTTTCCTTAATGTTTGTATTTTACACTGCTCTTTTGTCCGAATTTTTTTATCACAAACAGAAAAGTATTCTATGCCTTGTTACCCGTTGTTTTCACACCTATTCCCAACTTAATCTGCCAAGACAATGCGCCACTAATGAGTCTCTTTCCTCACTGAATAAATGACAAATGGATGAATGGGTAATAATTGTGCACCTTACTTCACAACTGAATTTAAATTAGGCCCAAATTAGGCCCAACTGAATGATAAGGAGGGTGCAGATGTTGAATTCATTTAGAACAATAGTGTAATGAAGAGTTTGTGTTATGCCTGTTTATCAGCAGCAAATCATTTGACCACACGCCTTTGTAAATGGGACGGATTTATTTTCTATAACTCTATTACTAATCAAATGTATTGTGGGAAATGAAAACATGCTACATGTTGCAGAAGGCCTTTAGAATAATATCCTTGACTCTATCAAAGTTGATGAGCGGGAAACAAACTGATGCCAGTAAGCCTCACAGCCGGCCCATCAAAACTACACCTGAACTATACCTCAACTAATTTCACACATGATAAGAGTTAGCCTATAGACCAGATTACATTGACAATAATCTGATGAGTGACAATATTATCAGTGGTCAAATTGTACATGAAGAGATGGACGCATCTTGTAATTGACAGATGCAGGGAAAGGAGCATCTCTTTATCAAATCCTCCTTCAGAGTCACATGCAGGTAAAACATTTTGATTTCTATATAGTGCTGTATCTGAAAGAGCATATTCTGCAGTTTCTATGACACTTACCTTTATCAAATAACTCTCAACATTCAAGAGGTGCAGCTCTATTTCCAAATGTCACTTTTCTCAACAATATCCCTGCTGTTCATTCATTTAGCACATGACCACTCTAGTGCCAGCATTGCTCTGGCTACTAAGCAACAACGAGTAACATAATATTCTGTCGTCAATGGATGAATGGCCAACAGAAACCAGATAGAAACTGATAATGATGCATGTGACTTCAGTTTTGGTTAGCCGCCGATGTCGAAACCAACTTGCTCAGTGTCTTTCCATATCTGGGGAAAGAGGAAACCAGATCAGCCGGGTGAGAGACTGTCTGAGACTGTGGTTTTGAGACACGTGGAGCCCCCCCAAAAAAGACAGAATGCCAAAACAGCAGGTCCTGCTCTCCCTCTTCCCCAAGCACCACAGCTCCCACTGGGGAAAAATACACAATGTCAAGACAGCAGGTCCTGTTCTCCCTCTTCCCCAAGCACCACAGCTCCCACTGGGGAAAAATACACAATGTCAAGACAGCAGGTCCTGTTCTCCCTCTTCCCCAAGAACCACAGCTCCCACTGGGGAAAAAGGAGACACAATGTCAAGTAAGTAAGTGCGGAAGGAAAAAGTCCCATAAAAACTGTGTGCAGGGCAACCGATTTGTTTGTGGGGCTTGCTCACACAAAGCCCCGAAGCTGTGTGCTGACTGTGGACCAGAAGCATAAAGAGAAGACGTGATTGGTTCATGTGTAAAGGCTCGGTACAGTGTCTGATACAATCAACACATTATTGTTTGTATATCTTGTCATGAATATATTTCCACAAATATTTATTGATGGAGTTAATCCTTTATAATTGTTCATGCACTGGTGCTTTTGTTTAGAAATACAGCAAATAATTTCACCTGAACACCTGGCTGGTTATATTATTATTATTATTATTATTATTATTATTATTATTATTATTATTATTAGTAGTAGTAGTAGTAGTAGTAGTAGTAGTAGTATTATTATTATTATATTTTTCATTCTACTTTGTCAAAATAAACTCTAAATGGACTTTATTAAGTACTATAACTCTATTACTAATTGAATCTACAAATAAAGTTGATCAGATGGATTATACTGTAATGTTTTTATTGTAAGGGAAACAGAAATAGGATATAGGGCGATTTTATTTTTACTTTGTAGAATTAACTTTTTTTTAAGTTACAAAAAATATATATTTCCACGAATATTTCTTCATGCAATTAATCCTTTACAATAGTTTATGCACTATTTATCAAGCGTTTATTTATCAACCATGTTTGCACACCTTGCTATAGTGCAGGGATGGGTGACTTGCTGACTTGTTCGATGTGGCCCTTTTTACCACAGGCTGGACAATCCATGTCCTTCCACCAGCATGTAGAAGCCTGATGTCCCTTTTTACCACAGACTGGACAATCCATGTCCTTCCACCAGCATGTTGATACTTGATGTCCCACCATGCCACAGTGGAAGCATGTGACTTGATTTCCCTGTCTCTGATTTTCAGTTGAAACTCTGTGATCAACTTTTTATTTATTTGAAAGGAACACAGACAAGAACAAATAGCAGCAGGAATGGTTATACAGCTAGAAACACAATACTGTTAAAATATATCTCAGAACAAATAGCAGCAGGAATGGTTATACAGCTAGAGACACAATACTGTTAAAATATATATCAGTATATTATGGAAACGAGTTATTGCAGATAAATACAATTATAATAAACCACATATACAATCATCCACCTCAGCTGCATCAGCCCACCCTCCAACCCCTCCTGGGACCACCCCAACCCACCCTCCAACCCCTCCTGGGACCACCCCAACCCACCCTCCAACCCCTCCTGGGACCACCCCAACCCACCTTCCAACCCCTCCTGGGATCACCTCAACACACCCTCCAAACCCTCCTGGGACCACCCCAACCCACCCTCCAACCCCTCCTGGGACCACCCCAACGCACCCTCCAACCCCTCCTGGGACCACCCCAACCCACCCTCCAACCCCTCCTGGGACCACCCCAACCCACCCTCCAACCCCTCCTGGGACCACCCCAACCCACCCTCCAACCCCTCCTGGGACCACCCCAACCCACCCTCCAACCCCTCCTGGGACCACCCCAACCCACCCTCCAACCCCTCCTGGGACCACCCCAACACACCCAACCTGATCTCCATTAAATTAAATACTAAATCAAGGTACACATTTGCACAAAAATGATAATGAACAGGTCAATCTGTTGGGTAAAACCCACTACAGGAGTTATTTTTTGGTTTCAGCTGCAATTGTTGTTTGGCTAGCCCCATGGATCCTAGCAGTGGATAGTTCTAAATAAATGATATCTATAAAAGTGCTGATCCAATGAGGTGTGGTGGTTGCCATCTTAGTTCCAACATCTTTTTAGCTGCTGTCCAACCTGACAACATTATACGTCTTTGCTGTAATGACAGTGGTGAATTATCATTCAGTAATAACAGTTTGGGGGAACAAGGTATGAGGATACCTCTTTCCAAAAAATGTCCCCTGGTCACTCCCAGTACATATGATTAAAGGAGTCCAAGGCACCTTGATTACATAGATCACACAGAGGAGCGGTTGTGATTTCTATTAAATTATGTTTTCTAGGTGGAAGGTTTACCCTGTGTATAAGATTACAATGTATCAGCTGGTGATTAGGATTGTTAGATGAACCCACTAAGTTCCTGATGAACTCAACTGGTGAGCCTCTTTAGCAGCTAGTTCCATGGACACACTGATTCCAATGTCCTTTGCCAAGGTCAGATGACTTTCAGTCAACAGTCTCTTTTGTGTAGCTTCACTCCGTAGCCCACATACTAGTCTGTCTCTAATGATGTCATTTAGAACAGCATTAAACTCAGTGTTCTGGTAGTTTCTTTAATGCAGCAGCAAACATTGTTACTGATTCTCCCTCTTCCTGATGTCTCCTGTGGAACCTGAACCTTTCAGCATTAACTAGTGGTTCTGGTGAAAAATGTCCTTTAAGTATCTCCACAATATCCCCATACTTCTTATTACCTGTTCTGACTGGCTGTAGCAGGCTGCCTAGTAAATTAAATGTCTTTGGCCCCATTACACTAAAACATGGAGGCACAATGTTGTCCTCATCCATGTCATTTACAAGAACAAAATATTCAAACCGTTCTGTATATGAGCTCCACTGCTCAAAACTTTCATCAAACTGTCCAATGGTTCCAACAATTCCAATAATGGTTCATTTCTCAGTGAGCTCCTGATTGTCACTCACTTCAATATTGTCCTCAACCAAAGCAATATTTTCCTGTCATGTGATCTTCATTCACTTCACTCACTGACGTTTCCTCCTAAGTTCGCTCCTTTAGCAGATTTAATTAAAAGGTTTGTCTTCACAGTTGAATAAATGTCCTTTCCTTTAATCACTGTATATTCCTCTCTTTTTAATCACGTTGTTTTCCCGCTCCGACGTCCGTCTCCAGTCATTTTCTGCCGTCCATGACGATGTTAACTCCAGTGGTGGAAAAAGTACCAAATATCATACTTGAGTAAAAGTAAAGATCCCTTAGCAGAAAATGACTCAACTAAAAGTGAAAGTCACCCAGTAAAATACTACTTGAGTAAAAGTCTAAAAGTATTTGGTTTTAAATATACTTAAGTATCAAAAGTAAATGTAATTGCTAAAATATACTTAAGTATCAAAAGTAAAAGTACAAGTATAAATCATTTCAAATTCCTTACATAAAGCAAACCAGACAATTTTCTTGTTTTTAAAATGTACGTTCAGCCAGAGGCACACTCCAACACTCAGACAATTTACAAACAAAGCATTTGTGTTTACTGAGTCCCCCAGATCAGAGGCAGTAGGGATGTTCTCTTGATAAGTGCGTGAATTGGACCATTTTCTGTCCTGCTAAGCATTCAAAATGTAACGAGTACTTTTGGGTGTGAGGGAAAATGTATGGAGTTAAAAGTACATTATTTTCTTTAGGAATGTAGTGAAGTGAAAGTAAAAGTAGTCAAAAATATGAATAGTAAAGTCAAGTACATATACCCCCAAAAAACTACTTAAGTAGTACTTTAAAGTATTTTTACTTAAGTACTTTACACCACTGGTTAACTCTCTCTCTTAGCTAGCTGGACTATGCACTTGCCTCTGCTAGCAATACACTGTGCTAACATTAGCCTAGACTGGACCACAGAAAATAACAGTTTTAAACAGTTGTAAAAACCCACTTCTTCCAGACAGAATAGTTCCTGTAGATTCAGACTTACTCATCACCAATCTTTTGTTATGTCTCGTGGGTTTCATAACCACATCTGTATAACAATTCAATAATGATGAGACAGGAGACAGGAATCAGTTCAACCATTTATCTGGAACGTGATCATCTCAATACATACAAACCCCCATGATGCTCTGCAGCACAACCCCAATATACAACAAATACATACATAAGTAAATGGACACTAAACAAAACTCAGAGGACTTTAAATGTTCAGTTGTAGAAAGTAGGTTCATGGGATAGGGTCAGAAAGGTCAGTATGTTTGATAACTGGTTACAGAGGTGACATAACAAGCATAAGGTCCATTATAACACAGTGAAGTAGAGGTGGGAGCTAAAAGCAGACATGGACAGTGAGACGGTGTGAGGAGGTCAGGGGTGAAACACTAGATCAGGACAGGTAGAAATGCCAGGGCTGGAAATAGACACAGAGACACATTCTGATCATGGCTCAGACCTGACCTGAGACACCCAAACAGAAGATGCCATAGCAAAGTCCTGTCCAGTAGGCTATATGGGATTTCCTTTCATCAAAATCCTACACATTGAAATGTGCCCAGAGTGTGTGTCCAGTGTGTGTGTGTGTCCAGTGTGTGTGTGTGTCTCCAGTGTGTGTGAGTGTGTGTGTCCAGTGTGTGTGTGTGTGTGTGTGTGTGTGTGTCCAATGTGTGTGTCCAATGTGTGTGTCCTGTGTGTGGGTGTCCAGTGTGTGTGTGTGTCCAGCGTATGTGTGTGTTTCCAGTGTGTATGTGTGTGTGTGTCCAGTGTGTATGTGTGTGGGTCCAGTGTGTGTGTGTTTGTGTGTGTCCAGTGTGTGTGAGTGTGTGAGTGTGTGTGTCCAGTGTGTGTGTGTGTCCAGTGTGTGTGTCCAGTGTGTGTGTCCAGTGTATGTGTGTGTGTCCAGTGTGTGTGAGTGTATGTGTCCAGTGTGTGTGTGTGTGTCCAGTGTGTATGTGTCCTGTGTGTGTGTGTGTGTCTGGTGTGTTTGTGTCCAGTGTGTGTGAGTGTGTGTGTAAGTGTGTATGTGTGTGTGTCCAGTGTCTGTGTGTGTGTCCAGTGTGTGTGAGTGTGAGTGTCCAGTGTGTGTGTCCAGTGTGTGTGTGTGTGTCCATTGTGTGTGAGTGTGTTTGTCCAGTGTGTGTGTGTGTGTGTGTGTGTGTAAGTGTGTATGTGTGTGTGTCCAGTGTCTGTGTGTGTGTCCAGTGTGTGTGTGTGTGTCCAGTGTGTGTGAGTGTGTTTGTCCAGTGTGTGTGTGTGTGTTTGTCCAGTGTCCAGTGTGTGTGTCCAGTTTGTGTGTGTGTGTCCAGTGTGTGTGTGTGTGTGTCCAGTGTGTGTGTGTGTGTCCAGTGTGTATGAGTGTGTTTGTCCAGTGTGTGTGTGTGTGTCCAGTGTGTGTGTGTCCTGTGTGTGTGTGTGTCAGGTGTGTGTGTGTGTCCAGTGTGTGTGTGTGTCCAGTGTGTGTGTCCTGTGTGTGTGTGTGTCAGGTGTGTGTGTGTCCAGTGTGTATGTGTGTGTGTGTCCAGTATGTATGTGTGTGGGTCCAGTGTGAGTGTGTGTGTGTGTGTGTGTGTGTTTGTGTGTGTCCAGTGTGTGTGAGTGTGTGTGTCCAGTGTGTGTGTGTGTGTGTGTGTCCAGTGTGTGTGTGTGTCCTGTGTGTGTGTGTGTCAGGTGTGTGTGTGTGTGTGTGTGTCCAGTGTATGTGTGTCTCCTGTGTGTGTGTGTCATGTGTGTGTGTGTCCAGTGTGTGTGTGTGTGTGTGTCCAGCGTATGTGTGTGTGTCCAGTGTGTGTGTGTGTGTTTGTGTGTGTCCAGTGTGTGTGTGTGTGTGTGTCCAGTGTGTGTGAGTGTGTGTGTCCAGTGTGTGTGTGTGTGTATGTGTCCAATGTGTGTGTCCTGTGTGTGTGTGTGTCCAGCGTGTGTGTGTCCAGCGTATGTGTGTGTGGGTCCAGTGTGTGTGTGTTTGTGTGTGTCCAGTGTGTGTGAGTGTGTGAGTGTGTGAGTGTGTGTGTGTGTCCAGTGTGTGTGTGTGTGTGTGTGTCCTGTGTGTGTATGTGTGTGTGTCCAGTGTGTGTGTGTGTCCAGTGTGTGTGAGTGTGTGTCCTGTGTGTGTGTGTGTCCTGTGTGTGTGTGTGTCCTGTGTGTGTGTGTCCTGTGTGTGTGTCAGGTGTGTGTGTGTCCAGTGTGTGTGTGTGAGTGTGTGTGTGTGTGTGTGTGTGTGTGTGTCCTGTGTGTGGTCCTGTGTGTGTGTGTGTGTTTGTGTGTCCTGTGTTTGTGTCCTGTGTGTGTGTGTGTGTGTGTTTGTCAGGTGTGTGTGTGTGTCCAGTGTGTGTGAGTTTGTGTGTCCAGTGTGTGTGAGTGTGTGTGTCCAGTGTGTGTGAGTGTGTGTGTCCAGTGTGTGTGAGTGTGTGTGTCCAGTGTGTGTGAGTGTGTGTGTCCAGTGTGCGTGTGATTGTCCTGTGTGTGTGTCCTGTGTGTGTGTGTGTGTCCAGTGTGTATATGTGTTTCCAGTGTGTATGTGTGTGTGTCCAATGTGTATGAGTGTGTGTCCTGTGTGTGTGTGTGTGTTTGTCCAGTGTGTGTGTGTGTGTGTGTGTGTGTGTGTGTGTGTCCAGTGTGTGTGTGTTCTCTGTGTGTGTGTGTGTGTGTCCAGTGTGTGTGTGTCCAGTGTGTGTGTGTGTCCAGTGTGTGGGTGTGTTTGTCCAGTGTGTGTGTGTGTGTGTGTGTGTGTGTGTGTGTGTGTGTGTGTGTTCTCTGTGTGTGTGTGTGTGTTTCCAGTGTGTGTGTGTCCAGTGTGTGTGTGTTTGTGAGTGTACAGTGTCCAGTGTGTGTGTGTCCAGTATGTGTGTGTGTGTGTGTCCAGTGTGTGTGTGTGTCAGTGTTACCATGGTTATTATTTACAGGGACACTGAGGAGTCATCATGAACCCCAAACCCTGGATAGAGGGGCTCAGTGAATGTGGAGTGGAATGTGTTCAGGTGGGTCAGTGTGTCAGAGGAGACTCTGTAGAAGGACAGAGTGCCGGCTGGCCAGTCCAGATACACTCCTACTCTGTGGGAGCTGGAGGGGGGGACGTCTATGGTAGTGGACTTATCATTGTGCCTGGCTCTGTAACTTTTGTCAGAGCAGAACAGACTCCAGGACTTGTCATTACATCCAATCCCACAGTCATTACCCACTCCTCTCCTGCTGATTCCTTTATATGCCACTCCTATATCAGCCCCTCTCCCACTCCACTCTACCTCCCAGTAACAGCGTCCAGTCAGACCCTCTCTACACAGCACCTGTCCAGAGACCTCAAATCTCTCTGGGTGATCAGGATACGGATGCCATACCTCTCCCCCATGCTGCTCCTCTCTCCTACGTGTCACCTTTCTGTTCTCCTCAGACAGAGAGAGGAGTCTGTGTACTGTGTTTAGGTCCAGTGTGAGATCACAGACATCTGATGGATGAAACCAGACACAATATTAGAAATCATCATCATCCTGAACACAAACACACACACACACTGAACACACACACACACTGAACACAAACACACACCCTGAACACACACATTTCTAAAGTAACACGAACACGTCACACACATCCTGAACAAACACACACACACACACATCCTGAACACACACACATCCTGAACACGCCACACACAGACACACATTTCTAACGTAACATGAACACGCCACACACACACAGACACACACATTGTCAAAGCAACTCTTTGTACACTTTGGTGTCCCTGATTTGTGCTTCTGTAGAACTACAGCTGATATTTAATATGACCAAGTAAGTAATGATGGTGGTCTTTGACTTTGACTTCACTTGAATTAAGACTTATTCTTAGTCATATTCTTCACAGCAGTCAACACTCACATTTTCTAACTCCAGGTTTCATTGTGTTCTCTCCACCATGTTCCACACTGTAGCGGTAAGCAGAAGAACAGACAGTCATTGAGGGATACACCTGAACTCACACACACACACACACACACACACACACACACACACACACACACACACACACACACACACACACACACACACACACACACACACACACACACACACACACACACACACACACACTCAAACACACACACACACACACACACACACACACACACACACACACACACACAAACACACACACAAACACACACACACACACACACACACACACACACACACCGCATATATAACTCTGTGTGTATGTGTGTGTGTGTCCACTCTGTGTGTGTTAATGTTTTTTGTGTGAGGCCAGTGTGTGTGTGTCCAGTGTGTGTGTGTGTGTGTCCTTTGTGGGTATGTGTCAAGCGTGTGTGTGTGTGTGTGTGTCCAGTGTGTGTGTGTGTGTGTCCAGTGTGTGTGTGTGTGTGTCCAGTGTGTGTGTGTGTGTGTCCAGTGTGTGTGTGTGTGTGTCCAGTGTGTGTCCATTGTGAGTGTGACCCCAGTGTGTGTGTGTTTTTGTGTGTGTCCAGTGTTTGTGTTTGTGTGTGTCCAGTGTGTGTGTGTGTGTCCAGCGTGTGTGTGTGTATGTGTGTGTGTGTGTGTCCAGTGTGTGTGTGTCCAGTGTGTGTTTCCTTTTTGTGTGTGTGTGTGTGTCCAGTGTGTGTGTAAGTGTATGTGTTCAGTGTTTGTTTATCCAGTGTTTTTGTGTGTGTGTGTGTCCAGTGTGTGTCCAGTGTGTGTGTGTGTGTGTGTGTGTGTGTGTGTGTGTGTGTGTGTGTCCATTGTGTGTGTGTGTCCAGTGTGTGTGTGTGAACCCAGTGTGTGTGTGTGTGTGTCCAGTGTTTTTGTGTGTGTTTTTGTGTTTCCAGTGTTTGTGTCTGTGTGTGTCCAATGTGTGTGTGTGTGTCCAGAGTGTGTGTGTGTGTTTGTCCAGTGTGTGTGTGTGTCCAGTGTTTGTGTGTTTGTCCAGTGTGTGTACTGTACAGACACACACTGGACACACACACACTGGACACACACACACACTGGACAAACACACACACACACACACACACACTCTGGACACACACACACACACTGGAAACACACACACACACTCTGGACAAACACACACAAACTGGACCCACACACACACACGCACACACACTGGACACACACACACACTGGACAAACACACACACACTGGACCCACACACACACACACACTGGACACACACAGACACACAGGACCCCCCCCCCCCCACACACACACACACACACACACACAAAGGACCCACATACACACATTGGACACACACACACACACTGGACACACACACACACACTGGACACACACACACACACACACACTGGACAAACACACACACACACTGGACCCACACACACACACACACACACACACACACTGGACACACACACACACACACACACACACATACATACACACAGGACCCACACACACACACACACACACACACACACACAAACACACACACATAGGACCCACATACACACATTGGACACACACACACACACACACACTGGACATACACTGGACACACACTGGACACACACTGGACACACACACACACACACACACACACAAACACACACACAAACACACACACACACACTGGTCACACACACACACACACAGTCTTTATATAACTTAGTCCAAGTGGTGGTCAGAATGTTTGTCTTAACTAGCCTGATAACTCCAACATGTCTGATATGAACATTGACATAAACCCTCTACATACTTGAGTTTCTCCAGTCTGCAGTGTGGATCCTCCAGTCCAGCAGAGAGCTGTCTGACTCCTGAGTCTCCTGGGTGATTGTAGCTCAGGTCCAGCTCTCTCAGGTGTGAGGGGTTTGACTTCAGAGCTGAGACCAGAGAAGCACAGCCTTCCTCTGTGACTAGACAGCCTGACAGCCTGCAAAGAGTCAAATCATATTAAAACCACACTGCTATTCTTTGGTTGTGAAAATAGTGGCAGCATATTTTTTCTACATATTCAGATACATCAGTGTCCTGAAACCTGCCATATCTATTCATAAATGAATGTATCATTATTAACAATGACAAATGATCATAATATTGCTTGTAGAGAGAAAAATGCATATTACAAATATTTGAGTAGACTGACCAGAGCAGTTTAAAAAGCAGTACAGTCAAAAGACAGACAGTGAGGTATCATATTTAGATTGTATTGAGTATACAGTCCACACCATATCTATTTTGACAGTGAAGCTAACATTTTAAATGTGGCTCTGTACTCCAACATTTTGGATTTCAGATCAAATGTTTCATATGAGGTGACAGTATATAATGTCACCTTTTATTTGAGGGTATTTTCATACATATCTGTTTCACCATTTAGAAATGAAAGGACTTTATGTATCTAGTCCCCCTATTTGAATAAGTCATAAGTATTCTGACCAATTCACTTATAGTGTATTAAAGTAGTCAAAAGTTTCGTAGTTGGTTCCAAACTCGTTGGTTGCATTTGCAGTATGTTTTGGTTGTGTTTTGGGTTATGTTTTGCCCAATAGTAACTGAATGGTGGATGATGACTGGAGTAATTTTCTGTCTAAGTGAGTAGATAACAGGTTTCTAAACACTACTAAATGAATCCTGATGATGCCATGATTAAGAAAAATCATGAATGAATCATGAATAATAATGAATGAGAAACTTACAGAGGCTACAACAAAACATGCTAACCTCTCACCATTACCAATAACAGAGGGGGTATGATCCTTGTTCCTCTGTAACTTTCTCATTCATCATCATTCATGATTCATTCATGATTATTCATAATCATGGTAGCATCCACATGAATGTAGAAGTGTTCAGAAACATCTTCTATTCTTACTGACAATACAAGTGAAGTGACTCCAAAATGAC
>NC_139989.1:86209055-86320055 GCF_964263955.1 Coregonus lavaretus
ACACATACGCCCAGGCCGTGAGCAGGCAAACAGGCCCAACACCCACTCTTACACTAGCCCAAGCCAATGGCATGTACCAGATGCTCAGCAGGCTCTGCTCACAATTACTGGCCTGAGGCCAAACCACACAACCAACAACATTAGACACTTTATGGAACACAAAGCCTTCACTATTTCATCCTGGAATATCCAAGGCCTGAGGTCATCTGCCTTTGGCCTAAAGAGCAGGAATCTGGACTTCACCAAAGAAATCGGAAATACAGACATTGTCATCCTACAAGAAACATGGTATAGAGGAGACGGACCCACTGGTTGCCCTCTAGGTTACAGAGAGCTGGTAGTCCCATCCACCAAACTACCAGGTGTGAAACAGGGAAGGGACTCAGGGGGTATGCTAATTTGGTATAGAGCAGACCTAACTCACTCTATTAAATTAATCAAAACAGGAACATTTTACATTTGGTTAGAAATTCAAAAGGAAATTATCTCAACTGAGAAAAATGTCCTCCTGTGTGCTACCTATATCCCCCCACTAGAATCCCCATACTTTAATGAAGACAGTTTCTCCATCCTGGAGGGGGAAATCAATAATTTCCAGACCCAGGGACATGTACTAGTCTGTGGCGACCTAAATGCCAGAACTGGACAAGAACCTGACACCCTCAGCACACAGGGGGACAAACACCTACCTGGAGGTGACAGCATTCCCTCCCCCATATGCCCCCCTAGGCACAACTACGACAACATAACCAACAAAAATGGGTCACGACTCCTGCAGCTCTGTCGCACACTGGGTATGTACATAGTCAATGGTAGGCTTCGAGGGGACTCCTATGGTAGGTACACCTATAGCTCATCTCTTGGCAGTAGTACTGTAGACTACTTTATCACTGACCTCAACCCAGAGTCTCTCAGAGCGTTCACAGTCAGCCCACTGACACCCCTATCAGACCACAGAAAAATCACAGTCTACTTGAACAGAGCAATTGTCACGATCGTCTGAAGGAGGAGACCAATGCGCAGCGTTGCGAGTGAACATGATTTTTATTAAATAACGTACTCACGAAAACAAAACAAAAGACGATACGTGAAGTCCTCTGACACCGACAGAACATGGAACAAGGAAACAAAAACCCACAAACACAAGGTGAAAACACACAGTTTAAATATGGCTCCCAATCAGAGATAACGAGCCGACAGCTGACACTCGTTACCTCCGATTGGGAGTCATTGACGACAACATACCACAACCTAGAAATATAACCCACAGACAAGCAAACATAGAAATACACCCAAACCCCAACAAAACAACATACACTCTAGCTCACATAACCAAGTCCTAGAGCCAGAGTGTCACAGTACCCCCCCCCTAAAGGTGCGAACTCCGGGCGCACCAGCCCACAGTCTAGGGGAGGGTCTGGGTGGGCGTCTGTCCACGGTGGCGGTTCTGCCCCTGGTCGTGGTCCCCATCCCACCTTAGTCACCACCCGCTTCCCTAGCCTCCTCCCAATGACAACCCTCCAACTAACCCCACCTGGACTAAGGGGCAACACCGGACTAAGGGGCAGCCCCGGGATAAGGGGCAGCACCGGGATAAGGGGCAGCACCGGGATAAGGGGCAGCACCGGGCTAAGGAGCAGCACCGGACTAAGGGGCAGCACCGGGCTAAGGGACAGTACCTGACTAAGGGGCAGCACTGGACTAAGGGGCAGTATCGGACTAAGGGGCAGTACCGGACTAAGGGCCAGCACCAGGATAAGGGACAGCACCAGGATAAGGAGCAACACCGAGCTAAGGGGCAGCACCTTACTAAATGGCGGATCCTGGCTGGCTGGCTCTGGCGGATCCTGGCTGGCTGGCGGATCCTGGCTGGACGGCTCTGGCGGATCCCGGCTGGACGGCTCTGGCGGATCCCGGCTGGACGGCTCTGGCGGATCCCGGCTGGACGGCTCTGGCGGATCCTGGCTGGACGGCTCTGGCGGATCCTGGCTGGACGGCTCATGGCTGGCTGACGGATCTGGCTGCTCATGGCTGGCTGACGGATCTGGCTGCTCATGGCTGGCTGACGGATCTGGCTGCTCATGGCTGGCTGACGGATCTGGCTGCTCATGACTGGCTGACGGATCTGGCTGCTCATGGCCGACTGACGGATCTGGCTGATCCTGTCTGGCGGAAGGCTCTGGCTGATCCTGTCTGGCAGAAGGCTCTGGCTGATCCTGTCTGGCAGAAGGCTCTGGCTGATCCTGTCTGGCAGAAGGCTCTGGCTGATCCTGTCTGGCGGAAGGCTCTGGCTGATCCTGTCTGGCGGAAGGCTCTAGCGGCTCCGGTCTGGCGGACGGCTCTGATGGCTCATGGCAGACGGGCGGCTTTGCAGGCTTTGGGCAGACGGGCAGTTCAGGCCCCGTTGGGCAGACGGCAGACTCTGGCCGTCTGAGGCGCATCGTAGGCCTGGTGCGTGGTGCCGGAACAGGAGGTACCGGGCTGAGGACACGCATCTCAGGGCTAGTGCGGGGAGAAGCAACAGGGCATGCTGGACCCTGGGGACGCACCGTAGGCCTGATGCGTGGTGCCGGAACTGGAGGTACCGGGCTGAGGAAACGCATCTCAGGGCTAGTGCGGGAAGCAGCAACAGGGCATGCTTGGCCCTGGGGACGCACCGTAGGCCTGATGCGTGGTGCCGGAACTGGAGGTACCGGGCTGAGGACACGCATCTCAGGGCTAGTGCGGGAAGCAGCAACAGGGCATACTTGGCCCTGGGGACGCACCGTAGGCCTGATGCGTGGTGCCGGAACTGGAGGTACCGGGCTGAGGACACGCATCTCAGGGCTAGTGCGGGGAGTCGGAACAGGGCATGCTGGACCCTGGGGACTCCCATAACGCCTAGTGCGGGGAGCCGGAACAGGGCATGCTGGACCCTGGGGACTAACCTCACGCCTAGTGCGGAGAGCAGGAACAGGCCGGGCTGGGCTGGCGACGCGCACCGTATCCCTGGTGCGAGTGGCCGGAACAGGCCGGGCTGGGCTGGCGAAGCGCACCGTATCCCTGGTGCGTGGAGTAGGAACAGGCCGGGCTGGGCTGGCGACGCGCACCGTATCCCTGGTGCGAGTGGCCGGAACAGGCCGGGCCGGGCTGGCGAAGCGCACCGTATCCCTGGTGCGTGGAGTAGGAACAGGCCGGGCTGGGCTGGCGTAGCACACCGTGGACCTGGTGCTTGGAGTAGGAACAGGCCGGTCCGTACCGGGAACACACACCACTGGCCTCAACCGAGGATCAGGAACGGGCCGGACCGGACTGGCAACACACATCAGTCTTTCACGCCGTGCCACACACACTTCCCTCCCTCTACTCGCCAATGGCTCCCGTACTCCGTTAGCCTTCTCTCCTTTTCTCCCTGTGGCAGCCTCCTGCTGCCCAGCTGCCCAAGCCATGTGCCCCCCCCAAAAATTTTTTTGGGGTTGCCTCCCGTCCTTCCGACGATGGCCCTGCCGATGCCGTTGCTCCTCTCCTGCCAGGTTCTCCCCCTTCATCGCCCTCCGGTACCGGACGGCCTCCTCCTGGGTAATATGTCCCCAGCCGAGGAGGACATCCACCAACGTTCTCTCCTGACCCGGCGCCTCCTCCCATGTCCAGACCCTTTGCTCCTGGACGCGCTGCTTGGTCCTTTTGTGGTGGGTTTTTCTGTCACGATCGTCTGAAGGAGGAGACCAATGCGCAGCGTTGCGAGTGAACATGATTTTTATTAAATAACGTACTCACGAAAACAAAACAAAAGACGATACGTGAAGTCCTCTGACACCGACAGAACATGGAACAAGGAAACAAAAACCCACAAACACAAGGTGAAAACACACAGTTTAAATATGGCTCCCAATCAGAGATAACGAGCCGACAGCTGACACTCGTTACCTCCGATTGGGAGTCATTGACGACAACATACCACAACCTAGAAATATAACCCACAGACAAGCAAACATAGAAATACACCCAAACCCCAACAAAACAACATACACTCTAGCTCACATAACCAAGTCCTAGAGCCAGAGTGTCACAGCAATACTCAATCATGAGGCATCAAAGCCAAAATAACTGAATAATATTAAGAAATGCTATAGATGGAAGGAAAGTAGTGTTGAAACCTACCAAAAAACAATTAGGAAACAACAAATTCAATCCATTCTAGACAACTTCCTGGACAAAACGTTCCACTGTAATAGTGAAGGTGTAAACTTGGCAGTAGAAAACCTAAACAGTATATTTGACCTCTCAGCTTCCCTATCAAATCTAAAAATCTCTAACAGAAAACCAAAGAAAAGTAATAACAGTGATAAATTGTTTGATGAAGAATGCAAAAACCTAAGAAAGAAATTGAGAAACCTATCCAACCAAAAACATAGAGACCCAGAAAACCTGAGCCTACGCCTTCACTATGGTGAATCACTAAAACAATACAGAAATGCACTACGGAAAAAGAAGGAACAGCATGTCAGAAATCAGCTCAATGTAATTGAAGAATCCATAGACTCTAACCACTTCTGGGAAAATTGGAAAACACTAAACAAACAACAACACGAAGAGCTATCTATCCAAAACGGAGATGTATGGGTAAACCACTTCTCCAATCTTGTTGGCCCTATAACAGAGAACAAACAGCAAAAAAATATACATGATCAAACGCAAATCTTAGAATCAACTATTAAAGACTACCAGAACCTACTGGATTCTCCAATTACATTGAATGAACTACAGGATAAAATACAAACCCTCCAACCCCAAAAAGTCCTGTGGTGTTGATGGTATCCTCAATGAAATGATAAAATATACAGACCACAAATTTCAATTAGCTATACTTAAACTCTTTAACATCATCCTTAGCTCTGGCATCTTCCCCAACATCTGGAACCAAGGACTGATCACCCCAATCCACAAAAGTGGAGACAAATTTGACCCCAATAACTACCGTGGGATATGCGTCAACAGCAACCTTGGGAAAATCCTCTGCATTATCATTAACAGCAGACTAGTTCATTTCCTCAGTGAAAACAATGTACTGAGCAAATGTCAAATTGGCTTTTTACCAAATTACCGTACGACAGACCACGTATTCACCCTGCACACCCTAATTGACAAACAAACAAACCAAAACAAAGGCAAAGTCTTCTCATGCTTTGTTGATTTCAAAAAAGCTTTTGACTCAATTTGGCATGAGGGTCTGCTATACAAATTGATGGAAAGTGGGGTTGGGGGAAAAACATACGACATTATAAAATCCATGTACACAAACAACAAGTGTGCGGTTAAAATTGGCAAAAAACACACACATTTCTTTCCACAGGGCCGTGGGGTGAGACAGGGATGCAGTTTAAGCCCCACCCTCTTCAACATATATATCAACGAATTGGCGAGGCACTAGAACAGTCTGCAGCACCCGGCCTCACCCTACTAGAATCTGAAGTCAAATGTCTTCTGTTTGCTGACGATCTGGTGCTTCTGTCACCAACCAAGGAGGGCCTACAGCAGCACCTAGATCTTCTGCACAGATTCTGTCAGACCTGGGCCCTGACAGTAAATCTCAGTAAGACAAAAATAATGGTGTTCCAAAAAAGGTCCAGTTGCCAGGACCACAAATACAAATTCCATCTTGACACCGTTGCCCTAGAGCACACAAAAAACGATACATACCTCGGCCTAAACATCAGCGCCACAGGTAACTTCCACAAAGCTGTGAACGATCTGAGAGACAAGGCAAGAAGGGCCTTCTATGCCATCAAAAGGAACATAAAATTTGACATACCAATTAGGATCTGGCTAAAAATACTTGAATCAGTTATAGAACCCATTGCCCTTTATGGTTCTGAGGTCTGGGGTCCGCTCACCAACCAAGAATTCACAAAATGGGACAAACACCAAATTGAGACTCTGCATGCAGAATTCTGCAAAAACATCCTCCGTGTACAACGTAAAACACCAAATAATGCATGCAGAGCAGAATTAGGCCAATACCCGCTAATTATCAAAATCCAGAAAAGAGCCGTTAAATTCTATAACCACTTAAAAGGAAGCGATTCCCAAACCTTCCATAACAAAGCCATCACCTACAGAGAGATGAACTTGGAGAAGAGTCCCCTAAGTAAGCTTGTCCTGGGGCTCTGTTCACAAACACAAACAGACCCCACACAGCCCCAGGACAACAACAACAACAACACAACTAAACCCAACCAAATCATGAGAAAACAAAAAGAGAATTACTTGACACATTGGAAAGAACAAACAAAAAAACAGAGCAAACTAGAATGCTATTTGGCCCTAAACAGAGAGTACACAGTGGCAGAATACTTGACCACTGTGACTGACCCAAACTTAAGGAAAGCTTTGACTATGTACAGACTCAGTGAGCATAGCCTTGCTATTGAGAAAGGCCGCCGTAGGCAGACCTGGCTCTCAAGAGAAGACAGGCTATGTGCACACTGCCCACAAAATGAGGTGGAAACTGAGCTGCACTTCCTAACCTCCTGCCAAATGTATGACCATATTAGAGACACATATTTCCCTCAGATTACAGCGATCCACAAAGAATTCGAAAACAAACCCAATTTTGATAAACTCCCTTATCTACTGGGTGAAAAACCACAGTGTGCCATCACAGCTGCAAGATTTGTGACCTGTTGCCACAAGAAAAGGGCAACCAGTGAAGAACAAACACCATTGTAAATACAACCCATATTTATGTTTATTTATTTTCCCATTTGTACTTTAACTATTTGCACATTGTTACAACACTGTATATATATACATAATATGACATTTGAAATGTCTTTATTCTTTTGAAACTTCTGAGTGTAATGTTTACTGTTAATATTTATTGTTTATTTCACTTTTGTTTACTATCTACTTCACTTGCTTTGGCAATGTTAACACACGTTTCCCATGCCAATAAAGCCCTTAAATTGAAATTGAAATTGAATTGAAAGCCATCAAGGAGACCACACCTCTGTTAAAATGAAGAAGCACCAGTAACTACAACCACAACCCCCTCTGCTTCCTCCCCTGGCCCCTCTCTACTATCCCCTCATTACCACTGGTGGTCCTGGAGGTAGAGCTCAGTGTTGCCAGATTGGGTAGTTTCACACCTAAAAGAAATGCGATGCAAGAAACATACAAATCCCGCCCACCCAGCTCACAGAGAAATCTGTTAAAATGTGGCTACTTTTTAGTGGATTGGGCAGGATTTTGGTTCTGATTGTGCTAGAAAATGGCAATAGAATCTGGCAACACTGGTAGAGCTATACCGGCCTTGGGGTGGGGAAGAAAGCCTCCGAGCAGCCTCCAAGTATGCTTTTATATTTTCCTTTAAGTGGAAAACATCAGATTTGTTCATGTTTAGCCTCTGGAAGACTATACATAGACTGAAAACTCAGAATGGATCCTGCTGAACAACTAGCAGTGAGTAATGATAGGATGTGTCAACAGAACACTGAGGGATAGAGAGCAACTTGACATGCCTAGCTCTGGAACACAGTCCTAGTGGTGCTAGGCTTCTTCACTGGTTTATTTAGCTCTTAATGAAAGAAGAGAGAAGACAACGGAGGGAAAGACAAACAGAGAGGAAAGAGAAGGGGAAGCTGCTGGTACTTTGGGAGACGATGATGAGTTTGCTGAGGTGCCAAGATAATTCACTGTAGAACAGTAGAGGACTCCCACATACTCCCGCATAACTGATAGATCTCTGCTGCTAAGAGAGGCCCACACTCTCATACAGAGAGTACACACATAGAGCGTGATTTACCATTTGGAGTCATGCACCGTATACCCTGACTGCACATGTACATATGCACGCACGCACACACACACGCACACACACAGACAGAACTGATTTACTGGCTCCCTGAAGGCCTGATAAAACACTGTCTGCATGACCTCACTTCCTGTTGCTGCAGCCAGCGGGAGGATGGATAGACATTAACCCGCTGAGTGGTAGAGGAGATGAGGACACATACACACACATTTCCACTCAGGGTGTTTTACTGGCTGGGAATCTGCCCCCCTGGCCTTTCCCGTGTCATGCTTTAGGGGAGGTGGTCTGATCCTGACCTGTGACCCCCATATTGGCCCTCGAACAAATTCAATCAATTTGTCCTTGGGGGTTAATAATGTTTTCCATCCTATCTATCTATATACAAGTTATAAAACTGAACCTCAACTCTCAGTCTCAATTACAGTTCCAGCAAGTTTAAGAGTGATGTCTGACGTGATGACATCATGAGGTTTTCCAACTTCTATCCCTCGTCGCTTAAATCATCCTTCAATTTGAATTCATCTTAAATAATTGTTTGCCCGCTGATGTCTGCCTTTAAATTATAGTATGGCTATATAGGAAATGCCTTTTTGGAAGTGAACCCCATCACTCAAGCTTGTGGCGTAAAGCGAGTTTTAGAAGATACATTTTCAGTGGACAACTTTCTTCTTTAATCGGTGCAATGTGCCGAGGAGTGAGGAAATACCTGGCCACAATTCCTGGCAAGCCCTGGGAGAATCTACTTCCATATGGACCATGACTTCAGATCAGTCCTTAGCAAAGCTGCACTGTTGAAAATGGTCAGACGGTAATTACTACGAATGGCTTCTTCAAACAGGTAAGATGACAGAGGTACCGGGAGTCCAAGGCCAGACTCAGCGAGATGACGGAGCACGTGGCACCCTATTCACATTGAACTACTTTTGACCAGTGCATTATATAGAGAATAGGGGGTTGTAGGAGCTATTCATCATGTTTGTGTTCTATTGATTTAATCCCTATATTTACCTGTTTAGCACCTGACTGCCCCGCTGATTTACATTTCCCCCCCATTGAATATATAAAAGGCTGCCAGGTGAATGAGAAAATTAGCTGCAATTTTTAAAGGAACCGGTTGACTTTGTCTTTTAGCTAGCTAGGTCTTTTAAATTTGCAAAAATAAAAATAAAAAGACACAATTGATGAAGGACGATGATTATGAAGACTAAATACATAAAATGTAAATGTTTGAGGACAGGGTTTTGTTCTTTCTGGATTCCACTAGAATGACGCTATTAGAGATCTCGCACATGAAGCCCTACCTAGACTGCAAGTGCCGGCATTTTTTCCTCTGGTCTAAAATAAAATATCGCAATGCCCCAGGGCAGTGATTGGGGACATTGCCCTGTGTAGGGTGGCGTCTTTCGGATGGGATGTTAAATGGGTGTCCTGACTCTCTGTGGTCACTAAAGATCCCATGGCACTTATTGTAAGAGTAGGGGTGTTAACCCCGGTGTCCTGGCTAAATTCCCAATCTGGACCCTCATACAATCATGGACACTTAATTAATATTAATATGCCATTTAGCAGATGCTTTTATCCAAAGCGACTTACAGTCATGCGTGCATAAATTTTTTTTGTGTATGGGTGGTCCCGGGGATCGAACCCACTACCTTGGCGTTACAAGCGCCGTGCTCTACCAGCTGAGCTACAGAGGACCACATCCCCTGCTTCCAATTGGCTCATTCATCCCGCCTCCTCTCCCCTGTAACTATTCCCCAAGTCGTTGCTGTTAATTAGAATGTGTTCTCAGTCAACTTACCTGGTAAAATAAGGGTCAAATAAAAAACTAATTAAAATTGTGTGGGTGGGAACTAGTGTGCCTGAGAGCACAGACAATTTTCAACTGTTTCATATCGTACTCTTTCTGTTAGTGATAATGATTTAAGAAAATAACGAAAATAAATGGACTAAAATTATTGGATTTCTCTCTTTTATTGGATTGTGTGCAATGGAATTATCCCCAGGTCACTAGTAAGTGGCATCAATAACTTTTTGTATTTGCCACTACAAACTGGTGAGATGACAGAGAGGTACCGGGAGGCCCAGGTCAAGGCCAGACTCAGTGTAATAATTGATGGAGGAGTGGGAGCAGGAGAGGTGGCCAGAGAGGTGTCCAGAGAGGGATGGATGAGAAGGGCCAGAGAGTGATGGAGGAGAGGGGGCAGGAGAATAGGCCAGAGAGGGATGGAGGAGAGGGATGGAGGAGTTGGAGCAGGAGAGGTGGCCAGAGAGGGATGGAGGAGAGGGGCCAGGAGAGTGGGCCAGAGAGGGATGGAGGAGAGGGGGCAGGAGAGTGTGCCAGAGAGGGATGGAGGAGTGGGAGCAGGAGAGGTGGCCAGAGACGGATGGAGGAGAGGGGGCAGGAGACAGCCACTGATGGGGGATGAGGGGGTAAGAGCAGTGTTGCTCATCGGAGGCGTGTACCACTGACACATACACACACACACCAGAGGAGGCTGGTAGGAGGAGCTATAGGAGGATGGGCATATTGGAATGGCTGGAATGGAATAAATGGAACGGTATCAAACACATCAAACATATGGAAACTCTTCCATTTATTCCATTCCAGCCATTACAATGAGCCTGTCCTCCTATACCTCCTCCCACCAGCCTCCTCTGACACACACGTATAGATGAACACACTAGGCATTCATGCACCTAAGGGTATTCTGTTGATGCCTCTCTCTCTCTCTCTCGTTGCATCCAATGGCAGTGTACGCGATAAGCTAATGCAAGGAGCTGCTTGTGGATTTGCCATCTCTAACGCAGTTCCACCTCCGATTTGATAGAATCTAGCCCTTCACATTGCATTATCCAGTAACCACATCAACCTTTAATCCACATCTTATACTTTTCTCATATTTTGTGTGTTCTTTCTTCCATATGGGAATTAATGCTGACAAATAAATGCTCATATTATTTTATTGATGAAGTATTCCACTAAATGAAAGAAGATAGAAATGAACTTTTGACCAATGCTAGCTGATAATATTTACTCTTCCATATGCGTTGTGTTCTTCCATCTTCTTCAGTATGAGGTCTGGGATGTACACCATGTGATTTTCTTTGCCATATGCCTTTTTCAACAGCTTTTCTCTTTCTTTCTCCCTCTGTTTCTTTTCGTTATAGTTCCTTGCCACCTCGTCCAGGTGGGCTTTCACCCTCTCCTTATTCTTCCTCACTTCTTCCTTACTCTCTGCTTTTCTAGCTCTGAGCAGTTCTTTTACTTTGTTCTTCTCCAACAAGTCTCTTTCTTTCCTCTCCTTTTTCTCCTGCTTTGCCCTGACTCTCTGGGCGCGTTTAGTTTCCATCTGAAAGAGAAAGTCCATACATGTTGGTCAGTGATCTGAAATATTATTATTACTCCTTCTCTAGCATGCAGTCAACTTAATCTGTTGAATCTGATAGTATAACCATTAGGAGGTGACTTATGACCTCCCTGAACTGTGACTGGTTAAATGGAGTACTGTACCTGTGCCTGCTCTTGCTCTCTGAACCTCAGGACAGTCTGCATCTGGTACAGCTTTATGTACGCCTCCTTCATCCTCTCCACCACATCCCTCTTCTCTATTGCCCATCTCTCTTTGTCCCTTTGCATTTTCTCAATTTCACTACTCTTTCTCTCCCGCTCCTCTGTAATCTTCCAGTTCTCCTTCTCCATCTCTCTCTTTTCCATCTCCCATCCCTTCTTCTCTTGTCCATTCAGGCACAGAATCCTCATCTTTTCTCTTTCCAGAGCCTCTATCGCTCTCTCCTTCTCTCTCAGCTCAATTATCCACTCCTCTGCTGCCTGCGTGCTCCTCCTCTTAATCTCCTCCTTCTCCTTCATCCATCTTTCCCCCCGTTGATCCAAGAGGCTTCGTAGGCCAGCCTTGGCCTTGGCCCATCTCCCCCTGTCCTCCTTCCAGGCTACTAGGGTCTGATTCCTCTCCTGGTCTGCTTTGGCCAAAGCTGTCTCCAAACCATTTCTTATGAGGTTCCATCCATTCCTCTCTCTCACCCTCTCCTTCCCCACCCTTTCATTCTCAGCTAACAGTCTCTTCTTGTTCTCCACTGTCACCTTCCATAACTTGGCCAAGGACATCTTCACCTTTGATATCTTGTCCACCATTGTTTGTTTGTCGGTCGCTGCGCTTTCTCTCTGTTTGTCCATCACCTCTCGTTGCCTTTCATTCTCAGCTAACAGCCTCGTGTTCTCCACGGTCAACTTCCCTATCTTGGCCAAGTGCAGTATGTTCTGCACCTTCAGCTTTGCCATCTTGAGCTCCATCTTTTTTCTGTCTGACACTGCGCTTTCTCTCTGTTTGTCCGACACCTCTCTCACCCTTTCATTCTCAGCTGACAGCCTCGTGTTCTCCACGGTCAACTTCCCTATCTTGGCCAAGTGCAGTATGTTCTGCACCTTCAGCTTTGCCATCTTGAGCTCCATATTTTTTCTGTCTGACACTGCACTTTCTCTCTGTTTCTCAAACAACTCTCTCTCCAGCTTCCATTGGTAGCAGTTTACCTCAATAGAAGCCTCAGTCTCCCTTATCTGTCTCAGCAACTCTTCAATTAGCCTTTCTCTTTCTTGCTCTGGTTCCACCCTCACCTTGTTGACTTCCTCCAACACCTCTCTCTGCAGCTTCCACCGGTAGTGGTCTACCTTGTTACAAGTCTCAATCTCCTTTCTCATTCTCAGCAGCCCCTCCATTTCTCTTTGTCTTTCTATCTCTCGTTCCCCCCTCATCTTGTTGCCTTTCTCCATCTCCTCACTTTCAGTCATCTCTTTCTCCATCTCAATGACTTCTCTCTGCATCAATATGTATGGAGAAACATGTATTCCTTATTTTTTTTATTTTGTGTGAATCTTTTCCATGTCATTTTCTTAAAACTGTCTGGCCATGCCAGTTTTCCAACTTCAGTTACCTTCAGGCTAACTGGTATAATTTATTAAATGGTAATAAGTAGGCCTACCTTCACTGATTTCCTTAGAAGTCAAACACTTTTACACATTATTATGTTCTAACTCACCTCTCCTCCGCGATGTCTGTCCACTTATGAAGATTTAAAAATATATACACTTGAGTAGTTATGGTGTGGTGAATGGATATGCTGGTTGTTTTCTTTGGTTTGGAACTTGTTGTAGCCAAGTTCTAATTCCAAATTCTATGGTTGTAGCCTAGCTTAATTGTTGAGTCATAATGAGATTGGAATGTTGGCTTGAATTCTGTATTATGGACAAAAATCTCAGAATTCTGAAGATTTTAGAATTATATTTAAAAATTATTGTTTGTCATACATTCTATATACATCATTCTAGCCCTTGGATGCTCTCTCAGAGTTATAAGTCTTATATTCTCAGCCCAAAAGAAATTTGGTCTATTTCAAAAATATTCAAAATAAGGATTACTTTGTAAGTATTGGTTGTCATGGTGCCGTGAGGAAGCCTGGGCAGAGAGCTCTGTTAATATGTGACCGACCCCCCCCCCCCCCCACACACACACACACACACACTCACTTAAAGACCTTGAAGTTTGGTTTGGAAACAACATCACTATTTGTCCTGGCAATGAAGGTCTGTCTTCTGGAACACTCATGAAAAAAGAGAATGGTTTTCGTTTAAGTTGTCCACTTTAAAAACCCTTCAGCTTCTTCTCGCTGAGTTGCTTGAGGACACGGTAGCGCTGTGGCGAGGAGGCACAAGATAGGTCCTTAAAATAACATATCTAAGGCTACTTAACACTGTAGAAACTCTGGAATCATACTTTCTCACCATCTCCTTCCATCCTCCTCCCTTTAGTACCTGGCTTATCCTGCCCCTGTCCAGTTAAGTGGTGGAGAGTTTGGGAGCTGTGAGCTCTGATAGAGAAATGTATCAACCACCACGAACAGGTAAAACAGACACACACACACACACACACACACACACACACACACACACACACACACAGATGACCCAATGTAGATTATGTTCGACTTGACAAAAATAAGAATACATAAAGCAGATCAGATTAGTTAGATGCATTTGATATTGAATACTCATGTTGTTTATGTTGTGTTAGTGTCTAATTGATGTCTTTCAGGTTGGTGTATTGGGGCGGATTGTTCTGTCCTCTGTATTTCAGACCAAAGCAAGACAATGTTTAAAGCTCGCTATGGATCTACTAACAGGTTAGCCTCTATAAAGTATTTGGATGTATTTGAAGTGTGATTATAGTGTGTTCTGTGTTACTCCTTTGTCAATCCAATACTAACTGAATAGTGAATGAATGTATTTACAGTGAATCAATCAATCAATCAATACAGTGTTTGAACAAAATTCAACTCCAGTTGAAGAACTGGGACAAGCTATAAATCTCATTGTGGGGTAGGCCACATGTTATGAAGATGGTTAAAGCTCCTAAACGGAATTACGTCATCAGCATGTTTCCACTGTCCATACCTGCCTACACCTTTAAAACCATAGACAAAATGATTCATTTGGACTATTAAAAGGGCCAGGATGAACCAAGCTAGATTACAGGTAAAGATTTAGAAGGGAGGATTAAAGCTCCCTAACATGTAATTATAGCAAGACGCCTTTATAACTGCCCAAATAGGCTCTTTATTGAGAACTCTAATAGGCCAATTTGGGTTGACATGGAAGAAGAACTTAATGCCCCATTTGGACCATCATATTATCTGAGTCAACACTTAAATGTGGGACTGCAGAATCCCATAATGTCCCATACTAAGAAATATGGCGTCAGATAAATAAGAGACAGACATCTTCACCTTTCCTGACAAGCTCTGCTTCTTTATGGAACAACCATAAATACAAATGAGGAGGAAAGGTGGTTGTCTGGAAAGACACATTTTTTTTTCTCACTTTTGCTTCATGTGTCAACTTTAATTTGAGTGTGGCTGTGGAAGACTGGTCCCTTGATGATGTCTGCAAGTGGCTGAGTACCAATGATCTCCATGATTCCATCCCATCATTCCAAGGTTCACAATCTTTCTGAAGAATGCCAACTCTCTTCAATTGTCCACTTTGCAACTAGCATACTTTCTCTGTGTCCAGACGACTCACACATATTGGCCTCTATCACCAGCATGAACCACATTGTCTAATTACCTGTGGACTTAATGGGTGTGGGAAAACAAATAGATGTTTCAGCGCCTATCGGTCACACATCTTCCAAAACCACAGAGCTTTTAAGCTCCAACTTAGATGAGAATTGCCCTCATGATGTATTTGAGACGGGGACTGATCCCATTGAAGATGACATGAGCGATGTAGAGAGTCTGCCAGAGGCTGAATATGTTCAAGCCACAGAGATCAACACTGAGCAGCTAATTGAAGGTCTCAAAAACAATATGTATTTTTATTTAGAACATCATCGAAGAACACTGTATCCCAGCTACGGTACAGAATAGCATTGTTGAGGACCTCAGAACCATTTATGATGCATTTATGACACACTACAGTGATCCCCTCAGGTGTCATCTTACAAATTGAGTATAAAGTGAGTATTTCTAAGTATTTCTGAATAATAATCTATTCTAAAGGACAGAGTAAGAGAATGAATACCTGGAATGAGATATTACTAGTTAGTAGAACTGCTACTTGAGCTTAGTTGCTGACAGACAGCAGTTTTCAAAGTGTTATCACATGTTATCAGTCAAACGTCTGGTAAAGATGGTGGACGATCTTTTAAATGATAGGGTTTTATGTTTATCTCAGGGTTTCTCAATCCTTTTGTTCTTGCCCAGCATTTACACACCTGATTCAACTAATCATCAGATATTTGAAGACAGTCGTAGCCGGCCGTGACTGGGAGACCCATGGGGCGGCGCACAATTGGCCCAGCGTTGTCCAGGGTAGGGGAGGGAATGGCCGACAGGGATGTAGCTCAGTTGGTAGAGCATGGTGTTTGCAACGCCAGGGTTGTGGGTTTGATTCCAGTATTAAAAACGTATGCACTAACTGTAAGTCGCTCTGGATAAGAGCATCTGCTAAATGACTAAAATGTAATCCCTGGTAGGATCCTTACTACTATCCCAATGTATACATTCTACCAACATCATACATAAATAATCCCTGGTAGGATCCTTACTACTATCCCAATGTATACATTCTACCAACATCATACATTAATAATCCCTGGTAGGATCCTTACTACTATCCCAATGTATACATTCTACCAACATCATACATTAATAATCCCTGGTTGGATCCTTACTACTATCCCAATGTATACATTCTACCAATATCATACATAAATAATCCCTGGTAGGATCCTTACTACTATCCAAATGTATACATTCTACCAACATCATACATAAATAATCCCTGGTAGGATCCTTACTACTATCCCAATGTATACATTCTACCAACATCATACATAAATAATCCCTGGTAGGATCCTTACTACTATCCCAATGTATACATTCTACCAATATCATACATAAATAATCCCTGGTAGGATCCTTACTACTATCCAAATGTATACATTCTACCAATATCATACATAAATAATCCCTGGTAGGATCCTTACTTTGCAGCCTAAATTAAAAAATGATTGCCTTGGCAACGTCTATTTGGGGATCCCAATAAAAAACGAAATACTTAACATGACCACAATAATGTCAGCTGTAGTTGTTGTAAGATGCCCATCATACACTGGTGGCAGGTAGCCTAGCGGTTAAGGATGTTGGACCAGTAATCAAAAGGTTGCTGGATCGAAACCTTGAGCTGACTAGGTAAAAAAACTGTAGATGTGCCCTTGAGTATCTTTGGATAAGAGCGTATGTTAAATGAGGAAAATGTAAATACTATTATTTAAAATGGTCAAGGGCTTTATGAATGTATTTTAATGCCTATCATCTTCCATGTAAAGTGTTACCATGCAATTTCTGTGAAAAAAGCCTGAAATGGTGGAAGGTCAAAGATCATGAGTATTTGATGTCTGTGTCTCTCTCAGTCTCTGTCTGTCTCTAACCCCCGTTGTCAGTAAAGAAAACTGTTAGCTACACCTCATGGTTAATGGTTTATCCTCATGGTGTGTAGAAAGCATACCTATATAAAAGTATATTTGTTCTTGTCCAGCCATTACATATTTTTAGATGAAAGAGCAGGATATTCTATAACTCTAAACTGGAGAGAGGACAGAGCAGGATATCCTATAAACTCTAAACTGGAGAGAGGACAGAGCAGGATATCCTATAAACTCTAAACTGGAGAGAGGACAGAGCAGGATATCCTATAAACTCTAAACTGGAGAGAGGACAGAGCAGGATATCCTATAAACTCTAAACTGGAGAGAGGACAGAGCAGGATATCCTATAAACTCTAAACTGGAGAGAGGACAGAGCAGGATATCCTATAAACTCTAAACTGGAGAGAGGACAGAGCAGGATATCCTATAAACTCTAAACTGGAGAGAGGACAGAGCAGGATATCCTATAAACTCTAAATTGGAGAGAGGACAGAGCAGGATATCCTATAAACTCTAAACTGGAGAGAGGACAGAGCAGGATATCCTATAAACTCTAAACTGGAGAGAGGACAGAGCAGGATATCCTATAAACTCTAAACTGGAGAGAGGACAGAGCAGGATATCCTATAAACTCTAAACTGGAGAGAGGACAGAGCAGGATATCCTATAAACTCTAAATTGGAGAGAGGACAGAGCAGGATATCCTATAAACTCTAAACTGGAGAGAGGACAGAGCAGGATATCCTATAAACTCTAAACTGGAGAGAGGACAGAGCAGGATATCCTATAAACTCTAAACTGGAGAGAGGACAGAGCAGGATATCCTATAAACTCTAAACTGGAGAGAGGACAGAGCAGGATATCCTGTAAACATAAGTAAGTATATGTTTAATCAAGGAAGTGTGTGTCTCCTAAATGGTGTGTGAGTCTTTTTATCACACTGTAATTCTGGAAGTTGGAACACACTCCTAAGATGAGTGTCTCTGAGGAGAGAGAGGAGGGGGGCACTGCCAACCCCCAGACCCAGAGAGCAGTCTCCAGTACCCAGCTGTCTGTCTATGACTGGTCCATGTACAATCCTCTCAATGTTATCAGTGGACCAATGCCCTTTGACCAAAAGGAAGATTACTGCCATACATTATAGATTATAAAAGGGGAATTCCTCAAAGATCTGTGGAGAATGTAAGAATGTAACAGACTGTAGTCTGGTTGGGAGGTTGGGAGTTCAACGTTATATCAATCATTTATTTATGAAGCTCTTTTACATCAGCAGTTCCATGTGGGGAGAAATAGAGGGACATGTCTGACATGATGAATGATCCAGGGTGATTTCTGATACTACTGATCATCATTACTGTATGAAATACTATGGGGTTTAATAATGATCCAGGGTGATTTCTCATACTACTGATCATCATTACTGTATGAAATACTATGGGGTTTAATAATGATCCAGGGTGATTTCTCATACTACTGATCATCATTACTGTATGAAATACTATGGGGTTTAATAATGATCCAGGGTGATTTCTCATAATACTGATCATCATTACTGTATGAAATACTATGGGGTTTAATAATGATCCAGGGTGATTTCTGATACTACTGATCATCATTACTGTATGAAATACTATGGGGTTTAATAATGATCCAGGGTGATTTCTGATACTACTGATCATCATTACTGTATGAAATACTATTGGGTTTAATAATGATCCAGGGTGATTTCTGATACTACTGATCATCATTACTGTATGAAATACTATGGGGTTTAATAATGATCCAGGGTGATTTCTGATACTACTGATCATCATTACTGTATGAAATACTATGGGGTTTAATAATGATCCAGGGTGATTTCTCATACTACTGATCATCATTACTGTATGAAATACTATGGGGTTTAATAATGATCCAGGGTGATTTCTCATACTACTCAAAAACTGCATTGTTGGTTAAGGGCTGTTGAAGGCATTTCACTGTAATGTCTACACCTGTTGTATTCGGCGCATGTGGCAAATACAAGTTGCTCTCTGAGCAGAACGGGAGATCAACTGCACCTAGAACATAGATACAGACCGCTCGTCATCAGGAAGTTGCTCTCTGAGCAGAACGGGAGATCAACTGCACCTAGAACATAGAAACAGACCGCTCGTCATCAGGAAGTTGCTCTCTGAGCAGAATGGGAAACATTTCAATGATTTGACATGTTCTGGTAGTGAATTCAGGCTACAAGGTAATATTATTGTGAAGTGTGTAAAGAAATTATATGTATGGTGTAATTATAGTATACTGAATCCTGGGACATGCGCTAACTGGGATTGGGTAAGTCAAATTCAAAAACATATAGCATATGAATATATCATAGTTCTACATTTAACATTTCGTATGAAATATGTAATTGTATCATATTTGTTCCACTATAGTGCAACGATCCTCAGTATATGAGCCACGTTACAATTCCCACCAAGTGGGTTAACCCTCTTAGTGCCAATGGCATGATGTGTCGGGTGTTTGCCTTTCACGCCAACAACCTGGGTTTGCTTCCCTGCCCCGCCGTTTGCTACAGAAGTGGGATGGTGGCCATGAGGCCATCAGAAAGCCTGGACGTGTGAGGGGGCTGAGTAGTGCCTTTGATGTCGAAAATTGTATTTGTCGTTGTCACACCCTGGCTCTGGGACTCTATATGTTGAGCCAGGGTGTGTATATTCTATGTGTTCTAGTTCTGTGTTGTAGTTCTATGTGTTGTATTTTCTATGTTGGCCAGAGTGGCTCCCAATCAGAGACAACGAGTGTCAGCTGTTGCTCTCTGATTGGGAGCCATATTTAAACAGTCTGTTTCCGTGTAGTGTTCGTGGGATCTTGTTTCTTGTTGGTTGTGTCAGTCCATGAACTGTCACGTTATCATTTTGTAGTGTATTTCACTATTAAAATAATATGTTTGCCTGCAACGCTGCGCCTTGGTCTACTCCTTACCCTGACGATCATGACAGAAGATCCCACCATAAAAGGACCAAGCAGCGTGTCCAGGAGCAGGCAGACTGGACATGGGAGGAAGCGCCAGGAAAGGAGATGGAGAGGCTGGCGATGGCCCAGGTGGGCAAATCGTGGTCCTGGGAGGACATGCTCGGGGGCAACGGACCTTGGGCTAGGATTAAGGCCCTGGCGAGAGAGGAGTAGCGGCGTCAGCAGTGCCATCGTCGAACGGACGAGAGGCAACCCCCAAAAATTTTTAGGGGGGGGCACACGGCATGGGCGGCTGGGCAGCAGGAGGCTGCTACAGGGCGATTTGGAGAGGAGGCCACCGGGTTAGGGGGGCCAGAAGGCAGGTTGGCGGAGTCTGGATGGAGAGCGGAACCAACTTCCCGCACTCAGGCATGGCAGCATGGGGCGGGGCAGGTTCCGCGGTATGAGGAGCGGCGTACTATGCCACGAGTGGTCCGGCATAGTCCTATACGTCCTGTGCGAGCACCCCGCACGTGTCGTGCGAAGGGGGGTATGCAGCCAGGACGGAGTGTGCCCGCTCAACGCTCGTGGTCTCCAATGCCTCTCCGCGGTCCCGGATATCCTGCTCCAGTGTCACGTGCTGTTATGCCAGTACGGGTACACAGCCCTGTACGTCCTGTGCGGATGCCTCACACAGAGTGTGTGAAGGTAGGCATTCAGCCAGGACGGGTTGTGGCCGCTCTTCACTCCAGGTCTCCTATCCGTCTCCACAGCCCGGTTCGGCCTGTCCCTGCTCCACGCACCAAGCCTACGGTGTGCGTTGCCAGTCCAGTCCGGCCTGTTCCTGCTTCACGCACCAAGCATACGGTGTGCGTCGCCAGTCCAGTCCGGCCTGTGCCTGCTCCTCGCACCAAGCCTAGGGTGTGCGTCGCCAGCCCGACCCGGCCTGTTCCTGCCACCCGCACCAAGTCTACGGTGCGCGTCGCCAGCCCGGCCCGGCCTGTTCCTGCAACTCGCACTAAGCCAGGGGTGCGAGTCGTCAGCCTGGTAAGGCCCGTTCCTTCTCCACGCACCAAGCCAGGGGTGCGAGTCGTCAGCCTGGTAAGGCCCGTTCCTCCTCCACGCACCAAGGCAGGGGTGCGAGTCATCTGCTTAGTAAGGCCCGTTCCTCCTCCACGCACCAAGCCAGGGGTGCGAGTCGTCAGCCTGGTAAGACCCGCTCCTACGACGTCCAGTGCAGCTCCAGCCAGCGGGGCCAGACTGGACTAGGGGCGCTACGGGGGGATTATTGAGGGGTGGTGGTCAAGACCGGAGCCGGAACCGCCTCCGAGGAGGAATGCCCACCCAGCCCTCCCCTGTTTGGGTTTTGTTGAGGCGCGGTCACAGTCCGCGCCTTTAGGGGGGGGTACTGTCACACCCTGGCTCTGGGACTCTATATGTTGAGCCAGGGTGTGTATATTCTATGTGTTCTAGTTCTGTGTTGTAGTTCTATGTGTTGTATTTTCTATGTTGGCCAGAGTGGCTCCCAATTAGAGACAACGAGTGTCAGCTGTTGCTCTCTGATTGGGAGCCATATTTAAACAGTCTGTTTCCGTGTAGTGTTCGTGGGGTCTTGTTTCTTGTTGGTTGTGTCAGTCCATGAACTGTCACGTTATCGTTTTGTCGTGTATTTCACCATTAAAAGAATATGTTTGCCTGCAACGCTGCGCCTTGGTCTACTCCTTACCCTGACGATCATGACAGTCGTCAGTGAAACAAAAAGTACTTTCAGAGTTTTTGTAGAATTAAGATAGACTTTATTACACAGATAATAGAGCCGAGGTGGTCTGCAGAGCATCTAACTTTCCACCTCTCAGCTCTCAGTTTATATACAGTTTCATCCTTACTCATTTTACATACTTTTTAGCTAATCCCTCCCTGTTTGGTTCCTCCACCATTGTTTCCAGTTTTCACCTCTTGACCGCTCTGCCCACTTCCTTATTTTATAATAATGGCGGTATCTGACTTCTCTCCCTTCTAATTCAGTGTCTGGAACATTAGTGGTGGGACCAAGGCCTGTCATTTAAAAATAGCAGCCCTGTCCTGTAAAAATAACAGCCCTGTCCTGTAGAAATAACAGCCCTGTCCTGTAAAAATAACAGCTCTGTCCTGTAAAAATAACAGTCCTGTCATGTAAAAATAACAGCCCTGTCCTGTAGAAATAACAGCCCTGTCCTGTAAAAATAACAGCTCTGTCCTGTAAAAATAACAGCCCTGTCATGTAAAAATAACAACCCTGTCATGTAAAAATAGCAGAGTCATTTCCTGGCTCCTTTCTGACCCCCTAAAGGGCTCCCGAGTGGCGCAGCGGTCTAAGGCACTGCATCTCAGTGCTTGAGGCGTCACTACAGACCCCCTGGTTCGATTCCAGGCTGTATCACAACCGGCTGTGATTGGGAGTCCCATATGGCGGCGCACTATTGGCCCAGCGTCGTCCGGGTTTGGCCATTGTAGGCCGTCATTGTAAATAAGAATTTGTTCTTAACTGACTTGCCTAGTTAAATAAAGGTAAAATAAAAAGAAATACCTATCAATCGGTACTTAAACATGGCAGGTCCATAATCAATTTCTCAATATTATACAGTTCCCACACATAGCAGGCAGTTCTCACACATTGCAGGCATTCTTCCAAGCCTCTTCCTTCTGTACCACTTAGTCCCAACACCTGTCATGCTGTGATTAACCATGTTTAACTTATAGTCTGAACTATGTTTAACCCCTGGCTCCGTTCCAGGAATATGCCTAAGGAGGGAGGCAAAGGGCAACAGTCTGGTTTCAGTCACTGATAAGGCAGGACAGCCGTGGATTAGGGAGGAGCGAGGAATTTGACCCGAAGTCAGATCAGATGAAGAGAGAAGAAACTTCCACGCCCACGAAGGTTCTAGCATCAGGCAGGGGAACCAATGAAGTTCCTGCCTAGCAACAGAGATGTAACTATGTTTAACCCTGGCTCCGTGCTTGTCATGTTGTGATTAACTGTTTAACTTATAGTCTACTGAGTCTAAAAGGATTGAACTATAGTCCACTGAAAAATCCCCAATATCTTCCTGTTTTGGAGGGGGCTGTGTAATGAGCCACGTTCCAATTCCCACCATGTGGGTCAACCCTATTGCCATGTGTAGGGTGTTTGCCTTTCTCGCCAGCGACCCGGGTTCACTTCCCTGCCCCGCTGTTTGCTACAATATTAATATCATAGACTACTTGTTGAACAAAGAGACTCAATAGAATGAGATAAAGGATTTTAGGATAATATAAATAAGTATCAATTTAGAGTTGTCTTTTAGGTTCAGCCTTGTAGCTGCTTTTATCAATTGGCTGAAATGTAACAAATGACATGGCCTCCGAGTTGGGAGATAACCAGTCACAGTTTAAATCACTATGACAACCATTTCATTATTTCCCCAGCGCAGCAAGGGAATCTAGAGACTCAACCTTTGTACCCAATCACATAGGTTTACAGCAGCTCACAGTTGCAACTTCATTGCTAAGAAGTCAAACTGCTTTGGTTTAGATAAAGACACAGGTCATAATATCTGTAGCAATCAGGGTTGGGCTCAATTCAGATGTTGGAATTGACTCCCATTCAACTCATGAGGAAGATTAATCGTCATTGAGCAAATTTCCGGTCTGCTGAGCGCAAACTTGAATGTTGTGAAAATTCTGTACAACTTTCGGCACACGTTTACTGTGAACACTGAGGCTGTACCAGCTGGAAGTTACAGTTTTAACCGTGGCCAAGTATATTCATTTCTCTAGAAGCATGCTGAAAGTCTGTTGTTAATTTGTTTACAGAGAAATAGCATTGTATTTGGTCAAACAACAACAGTTTGCTAAGAGCTCGTAGCAAGCTGCTAGGTCTGCTGTTAGAACCAGTAAAGGTTACTTTACCACTCTTGGGTAGCGGAATGACTCTGGCTTCCCTCCAGGCCTGAGGACAAAGACTTTCCTCTAGGCTCAGATTAAAGCTATGGCAGATAGGAGTGGCTATAGAGTCAGCTACCATCCTCAGTAGCTTCCCATCTAAGTTGTCAATTCCCATCTAAGTTGTTATTGATCGATAATAAAAACAATTCTACCTCTCCCACACTAACTTTGCAAAATGTAAATTTGCAATGCTTTTCTTTCCTTTGTTGTTTTCTTATTCATGAGTACTATGGCTCAGAGTACAGGCCTGAGTCGTGCCTGTCAATGCTACAGAATCCTTCTCTGATGCGCTCTGTCTACTAAATCTACTGCATAGTTAGTTTTGTATACTAAGTCTTGCATAGTTTGTTTTATTTCAGTATGTTGGACTGAAAGTGGCTAATATTGTGTTGATTCCATCAGAATTCCCACAGTAGAGGCAAATGTTCATAGTGTTAACTAATCGGGAAAACTATCAAGTTGGAGAGAACATTGCTCATGAGTTGAAATTCTAATTGGCCACATCCCACAAGAATTTGAATTTGAGTAACAGAAAGTCGAATTTAATTCAGTGCAATCAAAGATTATGGATACACTGACAAGATCCGTCTCTCTGCCCTCACAATGGGTGTTGTTGTCCACAAAGCTCCCGCCTATCCTTTTCTTTGGATTGGTTCCAACCGCTGTGTCTTTGTGAGATGCAGAGAAGGTGAACAGATGATCTATGCATGTGTGGTTCCCACCATGAAGCATGGAGGAGGAGGTGTGATGGTGTGATGGTGTGGGGGTGCTTTGCTAGTGACACTGTCTGTGATTTATTTAGAATTCAAGGCACACTTAACCAGCATGGCTACCACAGCATTCTGCAGCGATACACCATCCCATCTGGTTTGCGCTTAGTGGGACTACCATTTGTTTTACAACAGGACACTGACCCAACACACCCCCAGGCTGTGTAGGGCTATTTGACCAAGAAGGAGAGTGATGGAGTGCTGCATCACATGACCTGGCCTCCACAATCACCCGACCTCAACCCGTTTGAGATTGTTTGGGATGAGTTGGACCGCAGAGTGAAGGAAAAGCAGCCAACAAGTGCTCAGCATATGTGAGAACTGCTTCAAGACTGTTGGAAAAGCATTCCAGGTGAAGCTGGTTGAGAGAATGCCAAGAGTGTGTAAAGCTGTTATGAAGGCAAAGGGTTGCTAAAAACACTTTTTTCGTTACTACATGATTCCATATGTGTTATTTCATAGTTTTGATGTCTTCACTATTATTCTACATTATGTCCATCAACTGTAAACATGGAATGTAAACAGAACCAGTTACAACTGAAGTATCTGATCATCAACAAAACCAGTTACAACTGAAGTATCTGATCATCAACAGAACCAGTTACAACTGAAGTATCTGATCATCAATGAATTCGAGAAAAAGTTATTCATTTTTCAACACAGCAGCCGCAAATCATCAGGTGGGCAAATGTGCACTTGTAAATTATTTTGGGGGAAACTATCATTTTCTAATGTATTCTATTTCATTCCATGATATTGTTGTTACAAAATAGATTTGTGTTGACTGTGATTAGGGCGTGGGAATACACTAGCCTCTGCTAGGCTAAATTAACAAACCAGGCATTTATAACTCACCACATGATCCTCAAACCAAAGACTGGCCAAACTCGTGTTTCTAAAAAGTAAATTCAAAGGCACTGTATAGCTTAATAAGGCATGCGTTTTATACAGCCTAAATGCTCAATTTATAGGCATGTTGTTAAAGTGCTGTTGTTAATGTGTTGTTGAAATGCTGAATGCTCCTGCCAGCATGCAGCATGTGACCAATGCTACATGCCATGACTAGGCAGCTACCAGCCGGTTCCTCAACCCTGCACCTTAGAGGCTGCCGCCCGATATACACAGACATGGAATCACTGGCCACATTAATAATGGAACACTAACCACTTTAATAATGTTTACATACTGCTTTACTCATCTCATATGTATATACTGTATTCTATTCTATTCTACTGTATCTTAGTCTATGCCACTCCGGCATTGCTCGTCCTAATATTTATATATTTCTTAATTCCATTCTTCTACTTTTAGATTAGTGTGTACTGTTGTGAATTGTTAAATACTACTGCACTGTTGGAGCTAGAAATACAAGCATTTCTCTGCACCCGCAATAACATCTGCTAAATATGTGCATGTGACCAATACAATTTGATTTTGATTTTGATTTGAAATGCTTCACAATTGATTTCTTAAATGGCAGGCTATAGCATTGGAATAATAATAATAATAATAATACAGCCTAAATAATTCATTTTCGTTCCTTAGGCTACCTGGCTTGCTCCTGACTCATTTAGAGTTAGTATGTTGTTTAACAGCCGGTTGAAATGTCGAACATCAATTGATGGTGACAGAATCACACATTGCTTAAGCAAAGTCAATTTTGTTTATCCTGTAAAATGTTGTGCAGCCTCTGAATATCATAGACAAATCAAAGATGTCCAATATGCATCGGTCACGTCTTTCGCCTGCATTTTACAGCTTGTTTCTGGCATATAGATCGCTTTATATAATCAGCCATTTTCTTTAACAAAAGCCACAATACCCTCACATACCCCCTCAATTAGAGCCCTGGTTTTAACTTAACACACTAAGTTCTTCACTGACACTGAGATATTTAAGGAGTGCATGGTGATTAGGGTTGAATAGCGGGAACCGGGTTACCGAGATCTACCGTTCAAACCCACTACCGTTCAAACCCACAAACCGGGTCGATTATAATACATTGTTTATATTAACAGCAAAATGTAAAATGGAACTGTTAAATTATATGCAATGTCTAAATCTGGCTTATCGACGGCCTTGTCTCTGCTATCTGCATGATCAATCATCAACCCTCCGGGTGGGGACAGAGCACCTCTCAGGATGGAGCGCAGGACAATGCATGTAGACCTACCATCTCATCATGGTAACTTTTGCTACAGTAACATAAGGACAGAATGCGAGTCTAATTTACACATCTACATCTGGTTTCGGGTGGGGGGCAAATTTTTTATTGTAAAGATACTTATATTTTTATTTATTGCAACTGCGAGAGAGTGCTGGCATGTGCATTGATTTAAAGCAACGATATTCAGCCTATCACTTGAATATCTTTGCTTTAAATCAATGCACATGCCAGCACTCTCTCGCAGTCTTTCTCTGAAAAATATAAATGCAACAGCAAAAAATTTCAAAGATTTTACTGAGTTACGGTTCATATAAGGAAATCAGTCAACTGAATTAAATGCATTATACACCCCCGGGAATAATATGATACTTTAAAAACATTTTCTGACAAGTGACCACTTAGAAATGTTCATTTTCACGTTTTCACAATTATTTTGAATGTTTGGGAATGATGTGTACTAACTCTATAGCAGTCAGGAGCAAGCCAGAAAGCGGCCGTGCGTTTGGACAATGAATAGACACTGCAGGAAATAAAACCAAATAAAACCATCTGTCTAGCACATTTCTCCTATTTGTCTGCCTCTTCAGTCCAGGGTGCATTGCATGGTGCCGTTGCCAGAGATATTAGAGAAAACAGATAGGAATCACATTGGGCAATGCACGTCGGAGAATATAACGCTCCACCCAGCAGACTGTCGACCAATCCCGTTGAAGTTCTCATGCAGCGTCACGCGGTTGCTAAACTAATCGTCGTGCAATCCCTTCTCAAAGTCAGGGTATGAGTCGAGAAATGTACCTATTTTCCTCGAAAGTACATAATGTGACGATTCCAAAGCTATACAATATTACAGATATAAAGAGATCAATTATATCATAACTCGGAAAAGATTCGTAATGTTGTACCTTGTTGACGAAATTCGTGCTAATGTTTTTTTTTTTAGCTAGCACTCAATTGCCTCCCATTCAGAGCTCTCCTTGTCCCAGAATCGCCCAGAATGCACCGCGCGGCCCATGGACGTAGCATGGGCAATGTACACAATGGGCGTTACCAGGAGTCCAATGGAGTTTCCCAATCTCCTCAAAAGTATCTCTGTCGTTGTGAACGTCAGACTCCACTCTGTGAGGCACATCGATCTGCAGGTTGAACATGGTGAGATTGTAGACCCCTAAATTGATAGTGCAGTTTGTTTAGGCGATTTTACAGCTAACTAGCTACTTCACATGCTGATATTGTCTCTGGTATTAATGTGTGTAGCTACGTTTGCTTGCTTGCTTGCTTGGCGCGTCGGTCCTTCGTGGGCAAATTTTGTCATCAAATTTGTCATCAAAGTCTGGCATTCTCTGGATTTATGGTGCTTTCAAGACAACTGGGAACTCAGAAAAAAACAAGGTTGAATCATGACGTTAGTGACTTTCAGGTCGGAGCTCTAGAAAGAGGCCCACGTTCCCGACTTAGAATTACAAGTTGAATGACCGTTCAAAACGTATTTTCCCAGTCGGAGCTCGTTTTTTTCAGAGTTCCCAGTTGTCTCGAACTCACTGAAGTCTGAGATTTCCAAGTTCCGAGTTTCCAGTTGTTTTGAAAGCGACAGAAGTCATGCTGGATTGACAGCATGGCCAATGTTGAAAGTTTATCCTTTTAAGCTTGGAAAAGAGACCCTTAAACCCAGACTTGGACCACACACCCACTCCACTGAATAGCAGGCTAGTGATCGCTTTGCAATGCTTGCAGTTAGCCACTGATTCCTTCCAAACCACTCGTTGTTGAATTTGCGATTTCCAACTTGTTGTGTAATGTTTATGTCCAATGGCCGATGAGCACTGATACGTTTGATCTATAATTTCCCTCCATAATTTCTCTTCATGTGAAAAGGTTTGAAAAGGATTTGCCAGTAGATTGTCGACTTGATTCATGATGATGACTGCTAGCGCTTCTTAGTATGATGTTGATAGGATCAGTCCAATCAAAGCTACTGTAGATATAACGTGATTTGACGTCATTTTATCTGTGGCCAATGACCTTGAGCCTTCTGGGATGGGTACTTCTAATGTAATTGTATGGCAGCACCCAAGGAGCTTGAATTTTCGAGCTCTCCCCTTAGATTTTACGGTGACGTAGAGTCTCCATGAGTGACAGAACACTGAGCCAATCACGGCGCAACTAGAGAACATTACCAACCCCTACGCTCTGTATTTTCCGCTGGCTGCCCCACCACCACAGAAAGCACTGAGCTAGGCTGAAACACCTGCATTTTGGAGCTGCCTTACTCAAGAAAGCAAAAAAGAGACAATGTTTGTATGCGGCTTTATTAACTCAATTTTAATTTTTAATTTTTTACATTGTTTGCGAACTGATATCTGACACGTGTTAATGCAAAAATAACAAGCAAAACGGGCTCTTTTTTAAAAGCTAAACTGGTGGGGCTCAAAACAGCTCTGCCCCACCTGCCCTGAATGAAGGGTCGCCTCTGAGCAGTGTGATTTTGAAATAATGTTTAACTCTCTGCAGGTTGTCGCTCTGTGCAGTCGAAGAGGAAGGCTGTGCTTCTCTGGTCTCAGCTCTGAAGGCAAACCCCTCACACCTGAGAGAGCTGGACCTGAGCTACAATCACCCAGGAGACTCAGGAGTCAGACTGCTCTCTGTTGGACTGGAGGATCCACACTGCAGACTGGAGAAACTCAAGTATGTAGAGGGTTTGTGTCAATCTGTGTTGATGATTGACTTACTGTAATAGAGCTTGAGACCACCTGAGTTGAGGGACAAGGACTGGATTGATCACAGTAGACCACCTGAGTGGAGGGACAAGGACTGGATTGATCACAGTAGACCACCTGAGTGGAGGGACAAGGACTGGATTGATCACAGTAGACCACCTGAGTGGAGGGACAAGGACTGGATTGATCACAGTAGACCACCTGAGTGGAGGGACAAGGACTGGATTGATCAGAGTAGCATAGCGCTACCACCATCTTTGCATTAACCAGTATGGGCCGGCATCAGAGGTCTGAACACACCAACACACAACCACCTGAGGAAAACATGGTAATACTTTATTACAATCAAGTTCATAGGATAATGTGGATAAGATGTGAGGTGGCCTACAAAATGGATGAAGGCTATGTGATTCAACCTGAGCATCAGTAGGCTATGTGATTCAACCTGAGCATCAGTAGGCTATGTGATTCAACCTGAGCATCAGTAGGCTATGTGATTCAACCTGAGCATCAGTAGGCTATGTGATTCAACCTGAGCATCAGTAGGCTATGTGATTCAACCTGAGCATCAGTAGGCTATGTGATTCAACCTGAGTATCAGTAGGCTATGTGATTCAACCTGAGCATCCGTAGGCTATGTGATTCAACCTGAGCATCCGTAGGCTATGTGATTCAACCTGAGCATCAGTAGGCTATGTGATTCAACCTGAGCATCAGTAGGCTATGTGATTCAACCTGAGCATCAGTAGGCTATGTGATTCAACCTGAGCATCAGTAGGCTATGTGATCAACCTGAGTATCAGTAGACTATGTGATTCATCAGTAGGCTATGTGATTCAACCTGAGCATCAGTAGGCTATGTGATTCAACCTGAGCATCAGTAGGCTATGTGATTCAACCTGAGTATCAGTAGGCTATGTGATTCAACCTGAGCATCAGTAGGCTATGTGATTCAACTTGAGCATCAGTAGGCTATGTGATTCAACCTGAGCATCAGTAGGCTATGTGATTCAACCTGAGCATCAGTAGGAATAAACAAGCTCTGTGTTATAATGAAAGGCTTCGAGCGTCATTACGCACTAGAAGGTGACACACTGCACAAAAGTGATACTCTGCAAACGTGAATTCCTGCTAACAGGGAACATTAGCCCAATACACATGGACAAAGACGCACATCATAGTGATACAGTCATATAGGACCCAGCCCACTTTAAGATACAGTCTGCAACAAAATGGGAGATAAGACAGAACTTTTAAAAAACACTAAACTTGCCCAGCTGACGAGAACCTCCTGATCAGTCTGAGCATGTGCCCCATTGCTGAGCCGGCTGGCATGGCAAGTTGCAGGTGAATAAAGTACAGTGGCCTGAAGGGGACACAGATTCAGGTTCATTACTTAGAATCCAGAAGAACACGATAAGACCACCCTAATAATGCAGCAACAGCTGTGCTCTAGTTCAGGCTGGTTATTTCAGTTGGAGGCTAAAGAACGTGCTACAACAAGCAGCCTGTTCTATTCCAAAGGTGTAGGGGACAGGATGAGCACCCCTTGAAACACAACTATTTCATCTGGTTCCACAAAATTCCCCCTCACTACCTGTCTTTGTCGCCGGCAGCCTTACCCAGCAGCGAACGACAACCTGCCCGCATTAGAGCGAGTGCAATACAGATACTTGTAGGCTATGGAACCCAACGTTCATCAAAGCACCAGCTCTCCTCAATCACCTGCCTGAACTCTCGGATCGGCCTTATAACAGTTTCTCAGAGACCCGGGCAGAGTTGGCAAGGAGGCACCGGCATAGAGAAGTTTATTCATGATTTGGTGAAGTCATTTCCTTGCAAGCTGTAATCACAGCGTCAACACAATACTGTAGGAAATGTTTCTGAGTTTGGGTTAGTTTTGATAATTATCAGGTTAGGTATGATCGTTTATAGTTATCAGGTTAGTTATGATCATTGATAATTGTCAGGTTAGTTATGATAATTGATAGTTATCAGGTTAGTTATGATAATTGATAGTTATCAGGTTAGTTAGGATAATTGATAGCTAGCAGGTTAGTTATGATCATTGATAGTTATCAGGTTAGTTATGAACATTGATAATTATCAGGTTAGTTAGGATAATTGATAGCTAGCAGGTTAGTTATGATCATTGATAGTTATCAGGTTAGTTATGAACATTGATAATTATCAGGTTAGTTATGATAATTGATAGTTATCAGGTTAGGTATGATAATTTATAGTTATCTGGTTAGTTATGATAATTGATAGTTATCTGGTCAGTTATGATAATTGATAGTTATCAGGTTAGTTATGATATTGATAGTTATCAGGTTAATAATAAATAATAATAATAATATGCCATTTAGCAGACGCTTTTATCCAATGCGACTTACAGTCATGCGTGCATACATTTTTGTGTATGGGTGGTCCCGGGGATCGAACCCACTACCTTGGCGTTACAAGCGCCGTGCTCTACCAGCTGAGCTACAGAGGACCACGAGGTTAGTTATCCGGTTATGTATGATTATTGATAGTTATCAGGTTAGTTAGGATTATTGATAACAATCAGGTTAGTTATGATCATTGATAGTTATCAGGTTAGTTAGGATAATTGATAACAATCAGGTTAGTTATGATCATTGATAGTTATCAGGTTAGTTAGGATAAATGATAATTATCAGGTTAGTTATGATAATTGATAATTATCAGGCTAGTTACAGTATGATAAATGATAGTTATCAGGTTAGTGAGAGAGATTTACATTTACTAACTGTCTGTTCTTCTGCTCCCCCTACAGTGTGAAACCTGGTGGAGTGAACACAATCAAACCTTGGCCTAGACAATGTGAGTGTTAACTGCTGGGAAGAATTAGCTTGTCATTACTCAGTCTTTTTTATAGTAAGGGGTTAGAAAATAATGGAATCATTTTTCAGAGCTTGCTTGATAAGTGAGCTATGTATGTGTGGTTACACTGATAGGACTTCACTCTGGGGTTATGTTTTGCTGTGTGTTTGTGTTTTAAATGACCATACAGTATAACATATCATCATTCAGCAAGTCTTAAATAACCTTTCCTTGGTCCTTTAATAACTAGAAACATTAACATTCTGATGTAGCCCTTTTAATACCTAGAAACAATAACATTCTGATGTGGCCCTTTAATACCTAGAAACAATAACATTCTGATGTGGCCCTTTAATACCTAGAAACATTAACATTCTGATGTGGCCCTTTAATACCTAGAAACAATAACATTCTGATGTGGCCCTTTAATACCTAGAAACATTAACATTCTGATGTGGCCCTTTAATACCTAGAAACAATAACATTCTGATGTGGCCCTTTAATACCTACAAACAATAACATTCTGATGTGGCCCTTTAATAACTAGAAACAATAACATTCTGATGTGGTCCTTTAATAACTAGAAACAATAACATTCTGATGTGGCCCTTTAATACCTAGAAACATTAACATTCTGATGTGGCCCTTTAATACCTAGAAACAATAACATTCTGATGTGGCCCTTTAATAACTAGAAACATTAACATTCTGATGTGGCCCTTTAATACCTAGAAACAATAACATTCTGATGTGGCCCTTTAATACCTAGAAACAATAACATTCTGATGTGGCCCTTTAATACCTAGAAACATTAACATTCTGATGTGGCCCTTTAATACCTACAAACAATAACATTCTGATGTGGCCCTTTAATAACTAGAAACAATAACATTCTGATGTGATGTGAAGATGATTTGTAATATACCTGGTCTTCTCCATCAGATGTCTGTGATCTCACACTGGACCCAAACACAGTAAACATAAAGCTCTCTCTTTCTGAGGAGAACAGAAAGGTGACACGTAGCGAAGAGGCTCAGCCGTATCCTGATCACCCAGAGAGATTTGAGGACTGTGAACAGGTGCTGTGTAGAGAGGGTCTGACTGGGCGCTGTTACTGGGAGGTAGAGTGGAGTGGGAGTTGGGCTGTTATAGGAGTGACATATAAAGGAATCAGCAGGAGAGGAATGGGTAATGACTGTTGTCTTGGAGACAATGACAAGTCCTGGAGTCTGTTCTGCTCTGACAACAGTTACTCTGCCTGGCACAATAATAATCACACTAACATAGACGTCCCCTCCTCCAGCTCCCACAGAGTAGGAGTGTATCTGGACTGGCCAGCCGGCACTCTGTCCTTCTACAGAGTCTCCTCTGACACACTGACCCACCTGAACACATTCTACACCACATTCACTGAGCCCCTCTATCCAGGGTTTCAGCTTTGGGATGACTCCTCTTCAATGTCTCTGTGTCATGTGGTCCCTGTGCCAAACACATGATGTTTCACTGTAATCATGGTCATGTTCAGTAAGACACACTGGAACAAGAATTGATATGAACTCTCTAGTCACGAGTTAACTTATTATTATTATTATTATTATTATTATTATTATTATTATTATTATTATATCTAAATAGTCATGATTATACACCACTGAAGTTGATAGACATTGTAAAATAGTAATTAATAGAATGAATAACTTTTGTTAAAGGTTCTCATTTAGAAATCATTGATCTTGTTGTTATTGCTTTTTCATTTGTGTTTGTAAATATTCCTGTCTGTAAAATGTTTATTTGTCAAATTGTTGACCAAACAATCCTGCTTCTGTATAAACACAATTCCACTGAATGGAATTTACATGTGACAGATTTGACTAATGAAGGTCAATAAAACAGATGACAGAAGAGCAGTTCTAAATGTTTAATTTTTTATAAGAATATGACATTTAAATCAGTGGAGGCTCCTCAGAGGAGGAAGGGGAGGACCATCCTCCTCAGTGAACTTCATAAAAATGGTAAAACATTTTAAAAGTTAGCCTTTTTAGATCAAACTATACTAAATATATTAATGTTACCAAACAATTGATTAAATCACAATGAAGGTCTACACTAGCCTCAATAGCACTCTGTAGGGTAGCACCAGGGTGTAGCCGGAGGACAGCTAGCTTCCGTCCTCCTCTGGGTACATTGACTTCAATACAAAACCTAGGTGGCTAATGGTTCTTACCCCCTTCCATAGACTTACACAGGAATTATGACAACGTCCGGAGGACGTCATCCAACCAGAGCCTGTTAATTGAAATGCATTCCAGGTGACTACCTTATGAAGCTGGTTGAGAGAATGCCAACATTTGACTAGTACTGCCAGTCAAAAGTTACCTACTCATTCAAGGGTTTTTCTTTATTTTTACAATTTTTTACATTGTAGAATAATAGTGAAGACATCAAAACAATGAAATAACACATATGGAATCATGTAGTAACCAAAAAAGTATTAAACAAATCTAAATATATTTTAAATTTGAGATTCTTCAAATAGCCACCCTTTGCCTTGATGACTGCTTTGCACATTCTTGGCATTCTCTCAACCAGCTTCATGAGGAAGTCACCTGGAATGCATTTCAAATAACAGGTGTGCCTTCTTAAAAGTTAATGTATTTCCTTCTTAATGTGTTTGAGGCAATCAGTTGTGTTGTGACAAGGTAGGGGGGTATACAGAAGATATCCCTATTTGGTAAAAGACCAAGTCCATATTATGGCAAGAACAGCTCAAATAAGCAAAGAGAAACGACAGTCCATCATTACTTTAAGACATGAAGGTCAGTCAATACGGAACATTTCAATAACTTTGAAAGTTTCTTCAAGTGCAGTCGCAAAAACCATCAAGCGCTATGATGAAACTGGCTCTCATCAGGACTGCCACAGGAATGGAAGACCCAGAGTTACCTCTGCTGCAGAGGATAAGTTCATTAGAGTTACCAGCCTCAGAAGTTGCAGACCAAATAAATGCTTCACAGAGTTCAAGTCACAGACACATCTCAACATCAACTGTTCAGAGGGGACTGTATGAATCAGGCCTTCATGGTTGAATTTCTGCAAAGAAATCACTACTAAAGGACACCAATAAGAAGAAGAGACCTGCTTGGGCCAAAAAACACGAGAAATGTACATTGGACCGGTGGAAATGTGTCCTTTGGTCTGGAGTCAAAATTAGAGATTTTTGGTTCAAACCGCTGTGTCTTTGTTAGACGCGGTGTGGGTGAACGGATGATCTCTGCATGTGTAGTTCCCACCGAAAAGCATGGAGGAGGAGGTGTTATGGTGTGGGGTTGCTTTGCTGGTGACACTGTCTGTGATTTGTTTAGAATTCAAGGAACATTTAACCAGCATGGCTACCACAGCATTCTGCAGCGATACGCCATCCCATCTGGTTTGGGCTTAGTGGGACTATAATTTATTTTTCAACAGGACAATGACTCAACACACCTCCAGGCTGTGTAAGGGCTATTTGACCAAGAAGGAGAGTGATTGAGTGCTGCATCAGATGACCTGGCCTCCACAATCTCCCGACCTCAACCCAATTGAGATGGTTTGAGATGAGTCGGACGGCAGAGTGAAGGAAAAGCAGCCAACAAGTGCTCAGCATATGTGGGAACTCCTTCAAGACTGTTGGAAAAGCATTCCAGGTGAAGCTGGTTGAGAGAATGCCAAGAGTGTGCAAAGCTGTCATCAAGGCAAAAGGTGGCTATTTGAAGAATCTCAAATAAAATATATTTTGATTTGTTGAACACTTCTTTTGGTTACTACATGATTCCATATGCGTTACTTCATAGTTTTGATGTCTTCACTATTATTCTACAATGTAAAGAAATTGTAAAAATTATGAAAAACCCTTGAATGAGTAGGTGTGTCAACTTTTGACTGGTACTGTATTCAGACCCCTTGACTTTTTCCAGGTTTTGTTACATTACAGACATTTTCTAAAATATTTTTTTTTTTTTATATCCTAAGCAATCTACACACAATACCCCATAATGACCAAGCAAAAATAAGTTATTTTTTTGGGCAAATTTATTAAAAATAAAAACATACCTAATTTACATAATTATTCAGACCCTTTGCTATGACACTCGAAATTGAGCTCAGGTGCATCCTGTTTACATTTATCATCCTTGAGATGTTTCTACAACTTGATTGGAGCCCACCTGTGGTAAATTCAATTGATTGGACATGATTTGGAAAGTGACACACCGGTCTATACAAGGTCCCACAGTTGACAGTGCATGAGGTCGAAGGAATTGTCTGTAGAGTTCCGAGACAGGATTGTGTTGAGGCACAGATCTGGGGAAGGGTACCAAAAAATGTCTGCAGCATTGAAGGTCCCCAAGAACACAGTGACCTCCATCATTCTTAAATGGAAGAAGTTAGGAACCACCAAGACTCTTCCTAGAGCTGGCCGCCTGGCCAAACTGAGCAATCGGGGGAGAAGGGCCTTGGTCAGGGAGGTGACCAAGAACCCGATGGTCACTCTGATAGATTTACATTTTACATTTACATTTTAGTCATTTAGCAGACGCTCTTATCCAGAGCGACTTACAGGAGCAATTAGGGTTAAGTGCCTTGCTCAAGGGCACAGCGACAGATTTTCCACCTAGTCGGCTCGGGGATTAGAACCAGCGACCTCTCGGTTACTGGCACAACGCTCTTAACCACTAAGCTACCTGCCGCCCCGATGATAGAGCTCTAGAGGTCCTCTATGGAGATGGGAGAACCTTCCAGAAGGACAATCATCTCTGCAGAGCTCCACCAATCAGCCCTTTATGGTAGAGTGGCCAGACGGAAGCCACTCCTCAGTAAAAGGCACATGACAGCCCGCTTGGAGTTTTCCAAAAGGCACCTAGACTCTCAGACCATGAGAAACAAGATTCTCTGGTCTGATGAAACCAAGATTGAACTCTTTGGCCTGAATGCCAAGCGTCAAGTCTGGTGGAAACCTGTCACCATCTCTACAGTGAAGCATGGTGGTGGCAGCATCATGCAGTGGGGATATTTTTCAGCGGCAGGGACTAGGAGACTAGTCAGGATCGAGGCAAAGATGAATAGAGCGAAATACAGAGTGATCCTTGATGAAAACCTGCTCAGGACCTCAGACTGGGGGCGAAGTTTCACCTTCAAACAGGACAACGACCCTATGCACACAGCCAAGACAACGCAGGAGTGGCTTCAGGAAAAGTCTCTGAATGTCCTTGAGCGGCCCAGCCAGAGCCATACAGAGACTGAGAGAGACATCAGCTAACAGTTTGCCCTGATCAAGGCCCTTCTCCTCGATTTGCTCAGTTTGGTCAAGCAGCCAGCTCTAGGAAGTGTTTTAGTCGTTCCAAACTTCTTCCATTTAAGAATGATGGAGGCCATTGTGTTCTTGGGGACCTTCAATGCTGCAGAAATGTTTTGATACCCTTCCCCAGATCTGTGCCTCGACACAATCCTTTCTCGGAGTTCTACGGACAATTCCTTCGACCTCATGGCTTGTTTTTTTTGCTCTGACATGCACTGTCAACTGTGGGACCTTATATAGACAAGTGTGTGCCTTTCCAAATCATGTCCAATCAATTGAATTTACCACAGGTGGACTCCAATCAAGTTGTAGAAACATCTCAAGGATGAAGAATGGAAACAGGATGCACCTGAGCTCAATCTCGAGTCTCATAGCAAAGGGTCTGAATACTTATGTGAATAAGGTATTTCTGTTTTATATTTTTAATAAATTCGCAAAAATGTCAAAAAATCTGTTTTTTCTTTGCCATTATGGGGTATTGTGTAGATTGATGAAGAAAAAAAAACAATGTAATCCATTGTAGAATAAGGCTGTAATGTAACAACATGTGGAACAAGTCAAGGGGTCTGAATACTTTCCAAATGCACTGTATAGTGTACACTATAAAAGGGACATCCTTAAAGATCTGTGGAGATGTGAGAATGTAACAGACTGTAGTCTGGTTGGGAGGTTGGGAGTTCAACGTTATATCAATCATTTATTTATGAAGCCCTTTTACATCAGCAGTTCCATGTGGGGAGAAATAGAGGGAAATGTCTGACATGATGAATGATGCAGGGTGATTTCTGATACTACTGATCATCATTACTGTATGAAATACTATGGGGTTTAATAATGATCCAGGGTGATTTCTCATACTACTGATCATCATTACTGTATGAAATACTATGGGGTTTAATAATGATCCAGGGTGATTTCTGATACTACTGATCATCATTACTGTATGAAATACTATGGGGTTTAATAATGATCCAGGGTGATTTCTGATACTACTGATCATCATTACTGTATGAAATACTATGGGGTTTAATAATGATCCAGGGTGATCTCTGATACTACTGATCATCATTACTGTATGAAATACTATGGGGTTTAATAATGATCCAGGGTGATTTCTGATACTACTGATCATCATTACTGTATGAAATACTATGGGGTTTAATAATGATCCAGGGTGATTTCTGATACTACTGATCATCATTACTGTATGAAATACTATGGGGTTTAATAATGATCCAGGGTGATTTCTGATACTACTGATCATCATTACTGTATGAAATACTATGGGGTTTAATAATGATCCAGGGTGATTTCTGATACTACTGATCATCATTACTGTATGAAATACTATGGGGTTTAATAATGATCCAGGGTGATTTCTCATACTACTGATCATCATTACTGTATGAAATACTATGGGGTTTAATAATGATCCAGGGTGATTTCTCATACTACTGATCATCATTACTGTATGAAATACTATGGGGTTTAATAATGATCCAGGGTGATTTCTGATACTACTGATCAACATTACTGTATGAAATACTATGGGGTTTAATAATGATCCAGGGTGATTTCTGATACTACTGATCATCATTACTGTATGAAATACTATGGGGTTTAATAATGATCCAGGGTGATTTCTGATACTACTGATCATCATTACTGTATGAAATACTATGGGGTTTAATAATGATCCAGGGTGATTTCTGATACTACTGATCATCATTACTGTATGAAATACTATGGGGTTTAATAATGATCCAGGGTGATTTCTGATACTACTGATCATCATTACTGTATGAAATACTATGGGGTTTAATAATGATCCAGGGTGATTTCTAATACTACTGATCATCATTACTGTATGAAATACTATGGGGTTTAATAATGATCCAGGGTGATTTCTGATACTACTGATCATCATTACTGTATGAAATACTATGGGGTTTAATAATGATCCAGGGTGATTTCTCATACTACTGATCATCATTACTGTATGAAATACTATGGGGTTTAATAATGATCCAGGGTGATTTCTAATACTACTGATCATCATTACTGTATGAAATACTATGGGGTTTAATAATGATCCAGGGTGATTTCTAATACTACTGATCATCATTACTGTATGAAATACTATGGGGTTTAATAATGATCCAGGGTGATTTCTAATACTACTGATCAACATTACTGTATGAAATATTATTTTTTCCTTTAAAAAACTGCATTGTTGGTTAAGGGCTTGTAAGTAAGCATTTCACGGTAATGTCTACACCTGTTGTATTCAGCGCATGTGGCAAATAACATTTGATTTGATTTGAAAATATTATGGGGGGAAAATACCCAGCTGTCAGAGACTCCAACCAGACCCAGAGAGTAGAGTCTCCAGTACCCAGCTGTCAGAGACTCCAACCAGACCCAGAGAGTAGAGTCTCCAGTACCCAGCTGTCAGAGACTCCAACCAGACCCAGAGAGTAGAATCTCCATTACCCAGCTGTCAGAGACTCCAACCAGACCCAGAGAGTAGAGTCTCCAGTTCCCAGCTGTCAGAGACTCCAACCAGACCCAGAGAGTAGAGTCTCCAGTACCCAGCTGTCAGAGACTCCAACCAGACCCAGAGAGTAGAGTCTCCAATACCCAGCTGTCAGAGACTCCAACCAGACCCAGAGAGTAGAGTCTCCATTACCCAGCTGTCAGAGACTCCAACCAGACCCAGAGAGTAGAGTCTCCAGTACCCAGCTGTCAGAGACTCCAACCAGACCCAGAGAGTAGAGTTTCCAGTACCCAGCTGTCAGAGACTCCAACCAGACCCAGAGAGTAGAGTCTCCAGTACCCAGCTGTCAGAGACTCCAACCAGACGCAGAGAGTAGAGTCTCCAGTACCCAGCTGTCAGAGACTCCAACCAGACCCAGAGAGTAGAGTCTCCAGTACCCAGCTGTCAGAGACTCCAACCAGACCCAGAGAGTAGAGTCTCCAGTACCCAGCTGTCAGAGACTCCAACCAGTCCCAGAGAGTATAGTCTACAGTACCCAGCTGTCAGAGACTCCAACCAGACCCAGAGAGTAGAGTCTCCAGTACCCAGCTGTCAGAGACTCCAACCAGACCCAGAGAGTAGAGTCTCCAGTACCCAGCTGTCAGAGACTCCAACCAGACCCAGAGAGTAGAGTCTCCATTACCCAGCTGTCAGAGACTCCAACCAGACCCAGAGAGTAGAGTCTCCAGTACCCAGCTGTCAGAGACTCCAACCAGACCCAGAGAGTAGAGTCTCCAGTACCCAGCTGTCAGAGACTCCAACCAGACCCAGAGAGTAGAATCTCCATTACCCAGCTGTCAGAAACTCCAACCAGACCCAGAGAGTAGAGTCTCCAGTTCCCAGCTGTCAGAGACTCCAACCAGACCCAGAGAGTAGAGTCTCCAGTACCCAGCTGTCAGAGACTCCAACCAGACCCAGAGAGTAGAGTCTCCAATACCCAGCTGTCAGAGACTCCAACCAGACCCAGAGAGTAGAGTCTCCATTACCCAGCTGTCAGAGACTCCAACCAGACCCAGAGAGTAGAGTCTCCAGTACCCAGCTGTCAGAGACTCCAACCAGACCCAGAGAGTAGAGTCTCCAGTACCCAGCTGTCAGAGACTCCAACCAGACCCAGAGAGTAGAGTCTCCAGTACCCAGCTGTCAGAGACTCCAACCAGACCCAGAGAGTAGAGTCTCCAGTACCCAGCTGTCAGAGACTCCAACCAGACCCAGAGAGTAGAGTCTCCAGTACCCAGCTGTCAGAGACTCCAACCAGACCCAGAGAGTAGAGTCTCCAGTACCCAGCTGTCAGAGACTCCAACCAGTCCCAGCGAGTATAGTCTACAGTACCCAGCTGTCAGAGACTCCAACCAGACCCAGAGAGTAGAGTCTCCAGTACCCAGCTGTCAGAGACTCCAACCAGACCCAGAGAGTAGAGTCTCCAGTACCCAGCTGTCAGAGACTCCAACCAGACCCAGAGAGTAGAGTCTCCATTACCCAGCTGTCAGAGACTCCAACCAGACCCAGAGAGTAGAGTCTCCAGTACCCAGCTGTCAGAGACTCCAACCAGACCCAGAGAGTAGAGTCTCCAGTACCCAGCTGTCAGAGACTCCAACCAGACCCAGAGAGTAGAGTCTCCAGTACCCAGCTGTCAGAGACTCCAACCAGACCCAGAGAGTAGAGTCTCCAGTACCCAGCTGTCAGAGACTCCAACCAGACCCAGAGAGTAGAGTCTCCAGTACCCATCTGTCAGAGACTCCAACCAGACCCAGAGAGTAGATTCTCCAGTACCCAGCTGTCAGAGACTCCAACCAGACCCAGAGAGTAGAGTCTCCAGTACCCAGCTGTCAGAGACTCCAACCAGACCCAGAGAGTAGAGTCTCCAGTACCCAGCTGTCAGAGACTCCAACCAGACCCAGAGAGTAGAGTCTCCAGTACCCAGCTGTCAGAGACTCCAACCAGTCCCAGCGAGTATAGTCTACAGTACCCAGCTGTCAGAGACTCCAACCAGACCCAGAGAGTAGAGTCTCCATTACCCAGCTGTCAGAGACTCCAACCAGACCCAGAGAGTAGAGTCTCCATTACCCAGCTGTCAGAGACTCCAACCAGACCCAGAGAGTAGAGTCTCCAGTACCCAGCTGTCAGAGACTCCAACCAGACCCAGAGAGTAGAGTCTCCAGTACCCAGCTGTCAGAGACTCCAACCAGACCCAGAGAGTAGAGTCTCCAGTACCCAGCTGTCAGAGACTCCAACCAGACCCAGAGAGTAGAGTCTCCAGTACCCAGCTGTCAGAGACTCCAACCAGACCCAGAGAGTAGAGTCTCCAGTACCCAGCTGTCAGAGACTCCAACCAGACCCAGAGAGTAGAGTCTCCAGTACCCAGCTGTCAGAGACTCCAACCAGACCCAGAGAGTAGAGTCTCCATTACCCAGCTGTCAGAGACTCCAACCAGACCCAGAGAGTAGAGTCTCCAGTACCCAGCTGTCAGAGACTCCAACCAGACCCAGAGAGTAGAGTCTCCAGTACCCAGCTGTCAGAGACTCCAACCAGACCCAGAGAGTAGAGTCTCCAGTACCCAGCTGTCAGAGACTCCAACCAGACCCAGAGAGTAGAGTCTCCAGTACCCAGCTGTCAGAGACTCCAACCAGACCCAGAGAGTAGAGTCTCCAGTACCCAGCTGTCAGAGACTCCAACCAGACCCAGAGAGTAGATTCTCCAGTACCCAGCTGTCAGAGACTCCAACCAGACCCAGAGAGTAGAGTCTCCAGTACCCAGCTGTCAGAGACTCCAACCAGACCCAGAGAGTAGAGTCTCCAGTACCCAGCTGTCAGAGACTCCAACCAGACCCAGAGAGTAAAGTCTCCAGTACCCAGCTGTCAGAGACTCCAACCAGACCCAGAGAGTAGAGTCTCCAGTACCCAGCTGTCAGAGACTCCAACCAGACCCAGAGAGTAGAGTCTCCAGTACCCAGCTGTCAGAGACTCCAACCAGACCCAGAGAGTAGAGTCTCCAGTACCCAGCTGTCAGAGACTCCAACCAGACCCAGAAAGTAGAGTCTCCAGTACCCAGCTGTCTCTATGAAGAGTGACTGGTCCATGGACAATCTCCACATTTTATCAGCAGAACGACGCCATTTGATCAAAGGTAATATTACTTTTATTGTTCAGAGGGTTTTTAATTCACTTCCTGAACCGACCTGAAACAGGATACTTTTATCCTCATTGAAATGGGCATTGTTTTTTTCCCCTTTTGTGTAAAATGCTAAATCCCTACTATAACTATGGCAGCGAGGACCAGGCATACTGAATAACTGTGTTGATGTGTCTATACAGCTGATCAACTCTTTCCATAATGGAGGACCAGATATACTAAATTACTGTGTTGTTGAGTCTCTACAGCTGAACAACTCTTTCCATAATGGGGGACCAGATATACTGAATTACTGTGTTGATGTGTCTCTACAGCTGAACAACTCTTTCCATAATGGAGGACCAGATATACTGAATTACTGTGTTGATGTGTCTCTACAGCTGAACAACTCTTTCCATAATGGGGGACCAGATATACTGAATTACTGTGTTTTTGTGTCTCTATAGCTGAACAACTCTTTCCATAATGGCCTTCTCATTGAACAAGCCCAGAAGGCCAAAGCCTCTTCTGCACACAACATGATGGACAATATCTTTAAACAATATCTTCAATTAAAACCCTTCATTAAAACCCACTAAATATAATTTTAGTGAATCCCTTGTCCTTCCAGGTGTTAGACTATTATCAGTGAGTCAGGTGTTCTCTGAACCTGGTCCTGGAGAGCCACTGGGTGTGAGCTCTGTGGGCTACGGAGTGAAGCTACACAAAACAGACTGTTGACTGAAAGTCATCTGACCTTGGCAAAGGACATTGAAATCAGTGTGTCTATGGAACTAGCTGCTAAAGAGGCTCACCAGTTGAGTTCATCAGGAACTTAGTGGGTTCATCTAACAATCCTAATTATCAGCTGATACATTTTAATCTCATACACAGGGTAAACCTTACACCTAGAAAACATCATTTAATAGAAATCACAACCGCTCCTCTGTGTGATCTATGTAATCAAGGTGCCTTGGGCTCCTTTAATCATATGTACTGGGAGTGACCAGGGGACATGTTTTGGAAAGAGGTATCCTCATACCTTGTTCCCCCAGACTGTTATCACTTAATGATAATTCACTACATATTAATTACAGCAAAGCAATGATCTCCTCCCTAAACTCACATACTCTCTAGAGAGAATTAGGCCTACCCTTACTTAGCTACCCAACCTCATTATGTAAAAGTATATCATGATGCTCAGCAGACCACGAAACATCAATGTTGAAGGATAAATGTTGATTGGATAAAATTTATGATAGCCATAACTGAGTCCATTGTTTTTTAAGTCAATGCTGAGTTTAGCCAAAGCACGCTCTGGCAATGTAGTCTTATCAGTGGCGAAAGAGCCAGTAGGCGGGCAGACAGTCCCTGTACCCCTGTTAGCAGCTCTGATTGGCTGTAACTGGTATGTTACTTATATTGATTGACAGCACTTCATGGGCAAGACTATAGGAAAACAGATTCTCCCATTGGAGAATATTGAACGAGGGCTCATTTTGGCCCTAAACATTCCATTTTTACTGGGATTGTTATGCAGATTATTTTTAATTAATGTTCAGCATTTATCAAAGGGCCATTCTAAATTGATAAATGGTTTGGATCTTGCCTGTGGGCTGCCAGTTGAATAGCCCTGACCTTGATGTTTAGAAATGTGTTTGCTAGAGCTCTGCTTCCTTCTGTTTTTATTTTGGAAGCCAGTCAATTCAACCTCTCATAAGATCCAAGTCACTGACATGAGGATTGTAATTTCATTACTTGAAATGGTTCTTATTAGATTTATTTTTCAGTCGAGCCCGAAAATGGACAATACATCTGTTTCAACCAGAGAAGTGGTTCCGCAACTGGAAAGAACAGAGAGTGTATTTGTAAATATCAATGTACAGTATATCACACAGGGTTGGAGTCAATTCCATTTCAATTCCAGTCAATTCAAGAAGTACACTGACATTCCAATTATCTTCAATAGTTTTCAATTAGGAAAATGTGGAATTAGAATTTGGTTTACTTTTTTAATTGAATGGAATTTGAATGGAATTGACCCCAACCCCTTATATCTCAACACAAAATGGCTGTGATTATTTCATTCTTGCACAGGTACTAACCACTTGTGTTAGGGAAATGTTTTTGGGATACTTGTGCAGTAGCCATTTTGGGGCTTGTTTTCACTTGTTTCACTTCCAAAGTGTAGTATGTATCCCATGTTCCTAGCACGCAATGGATACATCAAGCTTGTGACTCTTCAAACTCCATGGATGCATTTGCAGTTTGTTCAGGTCATTTCTGATTATGGTGTGCCAAATTGAAATGAATGCTAAATAATGTATTGTGTTGTTTTCTAAACAATGTGGATGCTACAGACGTCTTACCATGCCCCCACCCCAATGGACATTTCATGCTGAATAACCACCACTAGTCAGCTTCCTGCTCCCCCTGGCTGTCACAGAAGAGGTAGAAGAAGACCATGAGCTCAGGCCAAAATACTGTGGATATCATCTTTCTACACTCTTAGGAAAGAAAAAGTGCTATCTAGAACCTAAAAGGGTTCTTTGGCTGTCCCCATAGGATTTGGGGTGCGTACTATTCTGTGCATTAGCCTACAAAATAGGTAATGGAATGATTACAGTTTTTCTTTCTTGATTATATGAAATAACCCTTTTCAGAAAAATCAGGACATGATTGAACAGTTATTGGTTTAGTAAATAAGAGTTGATATGTTGGAGTAAAACAGTTCATGTTTTCAGTGACCAGACAATGTATTCAGTAAAACAACTGTATGAATTCTGATTGTTTTTATGATTTCAGCTCAAGAAACAAATGCTTGGATATGATTCTGAAGACTCAATCAGCACCATAGAAACAACCGAAGATGAATATGTGCCAGGAACAGAAAGTGACAATGAGAGCAGTTTAGAGCTTTACTGTATGGAAGAACAAAGGCCTATAAGGGACATAGAAATACTGAGTCTGAAACCTCTGTGCAAGAATCCACAAGTTCACTTGAAGTCATGCACATTACAAAGACTAAAGATTGATCAAAACATGACTGTCTCTTTTGTGAGAAACCACAATCAAAAATTGCCCGGCATCTGGAAATGATTGATAAAGGTGAAGCTGAAGTGGCAAAAGGCCCTTTCTTTCCCAAAGAACTCCAAAGACTGGAAGCTCCCACTGACCATACTGAGACAACGTGGGGACAGAGCACACAACAGGCAAATCATAAGAGAAGGCAAAGGTGTTATAGTTCCTTGTAAACAAAGCAGTTTCCCAAATGGAAATCCAAAAGATTTCTTGCACTGTGCAAACTGCCAAGGACTCTTTAAAAGAACATTCCTATTGTTCAGCATTCACAATGGCATTTTCTGTTGTGACAGGATTGTTATGTTTGGTCTCTCAAGTTTCCACTCTGATGCTGCGTTTGTAACCATGTGGAAGTTGGGAATTTTACCAGTTCTGAAGTCGTAAAAAGCAGTTGAATGCATTCATTTAATTTGAACTCATTGATAAACGGTGGTTGGCTAATGGCCAACAACTTCGTAAACCATGAACTAAAAGTACAGTTATGATGCTTGTAACCAAATTATAGAGTTAAAAAACAGATAGATTTTTATAAATAATGTTTTGTTGTTGCATTTAACTGCCAAAAATGCTGTTATAGAAACCATTTCCCTAGTAGGTGAGGTCAGAGGTCACCATGTGGGAGAAGTGGGCGCTCAGGATGATAGACCAGTTTCCCACTAGTAATTACCAGTTGGAGGGCCATTCAAGTGGATTTTTCCCAGTGTTATGTAGTAAATTCCCACTTCCCACTTGGTAACATCTCCTGAGTGGCGCAGTGGTCTAAGGCTCTGCATCGCAGTGTTAACTGTGCCACTAGATCCTGGTTCGAATCCAGGCTCTGTCGCAGCCGGCCGCGACCGGGAGATTCATGGGCGGCGCACAATTGGCCCAGCGTCGTCCAGGGTAGGGGAGGGAATGGCCGGCAGGGATGTAGCTCAGTTGATAGAGCATGGCGTTTGCAACGCCAGGGTTGTGGGTTCGATTCCCACGGGGGGCCAGTATAAAAAAAAATATATGTATTCACTAACTGTAAGTCGCTCTGGATAAGAGCGTCTGCTAAATGACTAAAAATGTAAAATGTAAATGTAACAAACGCACCATGACACTGCCTCCTTCAGTGCCTGATGCGTACTTGTGACTCTCATAAAGGGGGCTTGTCTGTAGCACGGTACGTCTCCCACTCCAGGTAATGTGAAAGCCTTGCCCCCACTAAGCCACGCCTCCTAAATCATTTCCCAGTGTGTCTTGCCTTTTATAGTGAATTGTAACGTTACCACTGACTGTACTTGTTAGTGACAGAGACATGGTCGTTGAATTCGTTCATTTTCAGTCCTGTGGCCTTAACCAAGTTAGTTCCTAGGCATATATTATCATCATAAAGTCTATCATCATAAAGTATTTGACAATACATTACATATCTCTGAAGGTACATTGTGTATTTTGATATTTTTGTAATCCAGGGAACTATACTGTACCCATATTTCTAAGTGTGTGTATACAGTCGTGGTCAAAAGTTTTGAGAATTACACAAATATTCATTTTCACAAAGTCTGCTGCCTCAGTTTTTATAATGGCAATTTGCATATACTCCAGAATGAAGAGTGATCAGATGAATTGCAATTAATTGCAAAGTCCCTCTTTGCCATGAAAATTAACTTAATCCCAAAATAACATTTCCACTGCATTTCAGCCCTACCACAAAAGGACGAGCTGACATCATGTCAGTGATTCTCTCGTTAACACAGGTGAAAGTGTTGATGAGGACAAGGCTGGAGATCACTCTGTCATGCTGATTGAGTTAGAATAACAGACTGGAAGCTTTAAAAGGAGGGGGGTGCTTGAAATCATTGTTCTTCCTCTGTTAACCATGGTTACCTGCAAGGAAACACGTGCCGTCATCATTGCTTTGCACAAAAAGGGCTTCACAGGCAAGGATATTGCTGCTAGTAAGATTGCACCTAAATCAACCATTTATCGGATCATCAAGAATTTCAAGGAGAGAGGTTCATTGTTGTGAAGAAGGCTTCAGGGCGCCCAAGAAAGTCCAGCATGTACCAGGACCGTCTCCTAAAGTTGATTCAGCTGCGGGATCGGGGCACCACCAGTGCAGAGCTTGCTCAGGAATGGCAGCAGGCAGTTGTGAGTGCATCTGCATGCACAGTGAGGCAAATACTTTTGGAGGATGGCTTGGTGTCAAGAAGGGCAGCGAGGAAGCCACTTCTCTCCAGGAAAAACATCAGGGACAGACTGATATTCTGCAAAAGGTACAGGGATTGGACTGCTGAGGACTGGGGTAAAGTCATTTTCTCTGCTGAATCCCCTTTCCGATTGTTTGGGGCTTCCGGAAAAAAGCTTGTCCGGAGAAGACAAGGTGAGCGCTACCATCAGTCCTGTGTCATGCCAACAGTAAAGCATCCTGAGACCATTCATGTGTGGGGTTGCTTCTCAGCCAAGGGAGTGGGCTCACTCACAATTTTGCCTAAGTACACAGCCATGAATAAAGAATGGTACCAACACATCCTCCGACAGCAACTTCTCCCAACCATCCAAGAACAGTCTGGTGACGAACAATGCCTTTTCCAGCATGATGGAGCACCTTGCCATAAGGCAAAAGTGATAACAAAGTGGCTCGTGGAACAAAACATCGAGATTTTGGGTCCATGGCCAGGAAACTCCCCAGACATTAATCCCATTGAGAACTTGTGGTCAATCCTCAAGAGGCGGGTGGACAAACAAAAACCCACAAATTCTGACAAACTCCATGCATTGATTATGCAAGAATGGGCTGCCATCAGTCAGGATGTGACCCAGAAGTTAATTGACAGCATGCCAGGGCGGATTGCAGAGGTCTTGAAAAAGAAGGGTCAACACTGCAAATATTGACTCTTTGCATAAACTTAATGTAATTGTCAATAAAAGCCTTTGACACTTATGGAATGCTTGTAATTATACTTCAGTATACCATAGTAACATCTGACAAAAAAATCTCATAACACAGAGAGAGAGAGAGAGAGAGAGAGAGAGAGAGAGAGAGAGAGAGAGAGAGAGAGAGAGAGAGAGAGAGAGAGAGAGTTAAGGTATTGTGGGAGTCTTTAATCAGTTTGGCTCATTGGACAGGTCAGAGTCTATGTTTGAATATGTTGAGTGGTTTTTGGCAATACACTGTAGATGTATGCATGGATTTAGCTGTTGAAATTCCTTCCCGGACCCTCCTACTGCTATGGGCTAAGCCACCGATGTCTTCAAATCCTAGAGGAGAGAGGAGCTGCTACCCCTGGGGAGAGAGGAGCTGCTACCCCTGGGGAGAGAGGAGCTGCTACCCCTGGGGAGAGAGGAGCTGTTACCCCTGGGGAGAGAGGAGCTGTTACCCCTGGGGAGAGAGGAGTTTCTACCCCTGGGGAGAGAGGAGCTGCTACCCCTGGGGAGACAGGAGCTGCTACCCCTGGGGAGAGAGGAGTTGCTACCCCTGTGGAGAGAGGAGCTGCTACCCCTGGGGAGAGAGGAGCTGCTACCCCTGGGGAGAGAGGAGCTGCTACCCCTGGGGAGACAGGAGCTGCTACCCCTCGGGAGAGAGGAGTTGCTACCCTTGTGGAGAGAGGAGCTGCTACCCCTGGGGAGAGATGAGCTGCTACCCCTGGGGAGAGAGGAGCTGCTACCCCTGGGGAGAGAGGAGCTGCTACCCCTGGGGAGAGAGGAGCTGTTACCCCTGGGGAGAGAGGAGCTGCTACCCCTGGGGAGAGAGGAGCTGTTACCCCTGGGGAGAGAGGAGCTGTTACCCCTGGGGAGAGAGGAGCTGCTACCCCTGGGGAGAGATGAGCTGCTACCCCTGGGGAGAGAGGAGCTGCTACCCCTGGGGAGAGAGGAGCTGTTACCCCTGGGGAGAGAGGAGCTGATACCCCTGGGGAGAGAGGAGCTGTTACCCCTGGGGAGAGAGGAGCTGCTACCAGGAGAGACTGCGACCGTGCTCAGGAAGAGCTTAACGATTGGTGATTGTTGGGGCAAGTTTGGCAGGAGCTTCAGTGACGAAAACTGCTCAACTTGCCGATTTTTCACAATGTGCCATGGCCGTCTCAGTCACCAGGTCTTAACCCAATTGAACACTTATGGGAGATTCTGGAGAGGCACCTGAAACAACGTTTTCCACCACCATCAACAAAACACCAAATTATGGAATATCTCGTGGAAGAATGATTCCACATCCCTCCAATAGAGTTCCAGACACTTGTAAAATGTATGCCAAGGCACATTGTAAGAGCTATAAAGAGACAGGGAGTGGGAAAGAGAACAGGTAGACCTGATATGGAAATGAGCAGAACAAACTAAAGGAACTTTCCACTACCGAATGATCATTCCAGACTCTACTTCTATTGAGAGACATATAAAAGGTAAGACGATGATTGTTTTGTGTATTCAAATAGTTGATGATATTGTTATGATATTAATATAGTTGATGATATTGTTATGTGTATTCATATAGTTGATGATATTTTGTGTGGACAGAGTGTTATAATAGGCCTAAACTCCATAAAATGGTATTTGATGTAAATTAGATGCGTGGGGTGAATTCATTCTGGGCCCAATATGTGTTCCCCAGGGTGATCTCCTTCATAATAGTCCTATAGACTATATGTGTTCCCCAGGGTGATCTCCTTCATGATAGTACTATAGACTATATGTGTTCCCCAGGGTGATCTCCTTCATAATAGTCCTATAGACTATATGTGTTCCCCAGGGTGATCTCCTTCATAATAGTCCTATAGACTATATGTGTTCCCCAGGGTGATCTCCTTCATAATAGTCCTATAGACTATATGTGTTCCCCAGGGTGATCTCCTTCATAATAGTCCTATAGACTATATGTGTTCCCCAGGGTAATCTCCTTCATAATAGTCCCATAGACTATGTGTTCCCCAGGGTGATCTCCTTCATAATAGTCCTATAGACTATGTGTTCCCCAGGGTGATCTCCTTCATAATAGTCCTATAGATTATATGTGTTCCCCAGGGTGATCTCCTTCATAATAGTCCTATAGACTATATGTGTTCCCCAGGGTGATCTCCTTCATAATAGTCCTATAGACTATATGTGTTCCCCAGGGTGATCTCCCTCATAATAGTCCTATAGACTATGTGTTCCCCAGGGTGATCTCCTTCATAATAGTCCTATAGACTATATGTGTTCCCCAGGGTGATCTCCTTCATAATAGTCCTATAGACTATGTGTTCCCCAGGGTGATCTCCTTCATAATAGTCCTATAGACTATATGTGTTCCCCAGGGTGATCTCCTTCATAATAGTCCTATAGACTATATGTGTTCCCCAGGGTGATCTCCTTCATAATAGTCCTATAGACTTGTCTTCTGAAAACAAGCTTAAAACACAACAAGCAACAAACAAACATTGTCTCTTTCGAATCCTCTTCCGAACCCTATTGGTTCGATGCATAGTGTGTTTGCCTTTATCGCCAGAGACCCGGGTTCTCTTCGCTGTTCGCAACAATATTAATATCATAGACTACTTGTTGAAGAAAGAGACACAATAATATGAATTAAAGGATTTCATGAAAATATCAGTAAGTCCTGATTTAGAGTTGTCTTTTGGGTTCAGCCTTCTAGCTTCCTTTATCAATTGGGTGAAATATAACAAATGACATGGCCTCAGAGTTGGGAGATAACCAGTCCCAGTTTAAATCACTATGACAACCATTTCATTATTTCCCCAGCGCAGCAAGGGAATCTAGAGACTCAACCTTTGCAGAATCAGAATCATCTTTAAGTACATTTACACATACATATGTAGGATCTTAATTTGAGCCAATGATTATTAATGGACATGTTTGTAGTGGCCGAAACATTCTTAAGAAAAAATTGAGTCTAAAATGTATGTGGGAATTACAAACTTCAGAAGCCTTTTTAAACCTCAAATACACTGCAGGAAAGTTCAAATTAAGATCCTACATCTTTACTCAGAATTGTACTTGGTGATATGGTGCTGCTAGTGATAGACAACATTTAGAGACAGAGTACAGACAGAGGAGTTTACACAAAGTTTACGTACAACATTATACACAACTAGGAAGAGTGAGCATAGAGCTATAAGATAATGAACAGTGGATATACAGAAATACAGTACAGTGGATATACAGTTGATATACAGATATACAGTACAGTGAGTATACAGTTGGTATACAGATATACAGTACAGTGGGAATACAGTTGATATACAGATATACAGTACAGTGGGAATACAGTTGGTATACAGATATACAGTACAGTGGGAATACAGTTGATATACAGATATACAGTACAGTGGGTATACAGTTGATATACAGTGGATGTACGCATTTACAGTATCAGTATAAATTCAGTGAGCTCCAAAAGTATTGGGACAGTGACACGTGTTGCTGTTTTGGTTCTGTACCCCACCACTTTCGAATTGAAATGAAACATTGACAGACACACAAATATCATACCCCCCCCCCCCCCCCAATGCTAACCTCCCTGTTATTGTTGAGAGGTTAGCATGTCTTGGGGATGATATATTGTTGAGAGGTTAGCATGTCTTGGGGGTATGATATATTGTTGAGAGGTTAGCATGTCTTGGGGGTATGATATATTGTTGAGGTTAGCATGTCTTGGGGGATGATATATTGTTGAGGTTAGCATGTCTTGGGGGATGATATATTGTTGAGAGGTTAGCATGTCTTGGGGGGATGATATATTGTTGAGAGGTTAGCATATCTTGGGGGATGATATATTGTTGAGGTTAGCATGTCTTGGGGGATGATATATTGTTGAGAGGTTAGCATGTCTTGGGGGATGATATATTGTTAAGTGGTTAGCATGTCTTGGGGGATGATATATTGTTAAGTGGTTAGCATGTCTTGGGGGATGATATATTGTTGAGAGGTTAGCATGTCTTGGGGGATGATATATTGTTGAGAGGTTAGCATGTCTTGGGGGATGATATATTGTTGAGAGGTCAGCATGTCTTGGGGGATGATATATTGTTGAGAGGTTAGCATGTCTTGGGGTATGATATATTGTTGAGAGTTCAGCATGTCTTGGGGGATGATATATTGTTGAGAGGTTAGCATGTCTTGGGGGTATGATATATTGTTGAGAGGTTAGCATGTCTTGGGGGTATGATATATTGTTGAGAGTTCAGCATGTCTTGGGGGATGATATATTGTTGAGTGGTTAGCATGTCTTGGGGGATGATATATTGTTGAGAGTTCAGCATGTCTTGGGGGATGATATATTGTTGAGAGGTTAGCATGTCTTGGGGTATGATATATTGTTGAGAGTTCAGCATGTCTTGGGGGATGATATATTGTTGAGAGGTTAGCATGTCTTGGGGGTATGATATATTGTTGAGAGGTTAGCATGTCTTGGGGGTATAATATATTGTTGAGAGGTTAGCATGTCTTGGGGGATGATACATTGTTGAGAGGTTAGCATGTCTTGGGGGATGATATATTGTTGAGGTTAGCATGTCTTGGGGGATGATATATTGTTGAGAGGTTAGCATGTCTTGGGGGATGATATATTGTTGAGAGGTTAGCATGTCTTGGGGGATGATATATTGTTGAGGTTAGCATGTCTTGGGGTATGATATATTGTTGAGAGGTTAGCATGTCTTGGGGGATGATATATTGTTGAGAGGTTAGCATGTCTTGGGGGTATGATATATTGTTGAGTGGTTAGCATGTCTTGGGGGGATGATATATTGTTGAGAGGTTAGCATGTCTTGGGGGATGATATATTGTTGAGGTTAGCTTGTCTTGGGGGATGATATATTGTTGAGGTTAGCATGTCTTGGGGTATGATATATTGTTGAGAGGTTAGCATGTCTTGGGGGATGATATATTGTTGAGAGGTTAGCATGTCTTGGGGGGTGATATATTGTTGAGAGGTTAGCATATCTTGGGGGATGATATATTGTTGAGGTTAGCATGTCTTGGGGGATGATATATTGTTGAGAGGTTAGCATGTCTTGGGGGTATGATATATTGTTGAGAGGTTAGCATGTCTTGGGGGTATGATATATTGTTGAGAGGTTAGCATGTCTTGGGGGGATGATATATTGTTGAGAGGTTAGCATGTCTTGGGGGGATGATATATTGTTGAGAGGTTAGCATGTCTTGGGGGATGATATATTGTTGAGGTTAGCATGTCTTGGGGGATGATATATTGTTGAGAGGTTAGCATGTCTTGGGGGATGATATATTGTTGAGAGGTTAGCATGTCATGGGGGGATGATATATTGTTGAGAGGTTAGCATGTCTTGGGGGATGATATATTGTTGAGAGGTTAGCATGTCTTGGGGGATGATACATTGTTGAGAGGTTAGCATGTCTTGGGGGATGATATATTGTTGAGAGGTTAGCATGTCTTGGGGGATGATATATTGTTGAGAGGTTAGCATGTCTTGGGGGGATGATATATTGTTGAGAGGTTAGCATGTCTTGGGGGATGATATATTGTTGAGGTTAGCATGTCTTGGGGGGATGATATATTGTTGAGAGGTTAGCATGTCTTGGGGGTATGATATATTGTTGAGGTTAGCATGTCTTGGGGATGATATATTGTTGAGAGGTTAGCATGTCTTGGGGGATGATACATTGTTGAGAGGTTAGCATGTCTTGGGGGTATGATATATTGTTGAGAGGTTAACAGTTCTTGGGGGGATGATATATTGTTGAGGTTAGCATGTCTTGGGGGATGATATATTGTTGAGAGGTTAGCATGTCTTGGGGGATGATATATTGTTGAGAGGTTAGCATGTCTTGGGGGTATAATATATTGTTGAGAGGTTAGCATGTCTTGGGGGATGATACATTGTTGAGAGGTTAGCATGTCTTGGGGGATGATATATTGTTGAGAGGTTAGCATGTCTTGGGGGATGATATATTGTTGAGAGGTTAGCATGTCTTGGGGGTATGATATATTGTTGAGAGGTAAGCATGTCTTGGGGGGATGATATATTGTTGAGAGGTAAGCATGTCTTGGGGGATGATATATTGTTGAGAGGTTAGCATGTCTTGGGGGATGATATATTGTTGAGTGGTTAGCATGTCTTGGGGGATGATATATTGTTGAGAGGTTAGCATGTCTTGGGGGATGATATATTGTTGAGAGGTTACCATGTCTTGGGGTATGATATATTGTTGAGAGGTTAGCATGTCTTGGGGGATGATATATTGTTGAGAGGTTAGCGTGTCTTGGGGGATGATATATTGTTGAGAGGTTAGCATGTCTTGGGGGTATGATATATTGTTGAGGTTAGCATGTCTTGGGGGATGATATATTGTTGAGAGGTTAGCATGTCTTGGGGGTATGTTATATTGTTGAGAGGTTAGCATGTCTTGGGGGATGATATATTGTTGAGAGGTTAGCATGTCTTGGGGGATGATATATTGTTGAGAGGTTAGCATGTCTTGGGGGATGATATATTGTTGAGAGGTTAGCATGTCTTGGGGGATGATATATTGTTGAGAGGTTAGCATGTCTTGGGGGTATGATATATTGTTGAGAGGTAAGCATGTCTTGGGGGATGATATATTGTTGAGAGTTTAGCATGTCTTGGGGGATGATATATTGTTGAGAGGTTAGCATGTCTTGGGGGATGATATATTGTTGAGAGGTTAGCATGTCTTGGGGGATGATATATTGTTGAGAGGTTAGCATGTCTTGGGGGATGATATATTGTTGAGAGGTTAGCATGTCTTGGGGGATGATATATTGTTGAGGTTAGCATGTCTTGGGGGATGATATATTGTTGAGAGGTAAGCATGTCTTGGGGGATGATATATTGTTGAGAGGTTAGCATGTCTTGGGGGTATGATATATTGTTGAGAGGTTAGCATGTCTTGGGGGATGATATATTGTTGAGGTTAGCATGTCTTGGGGGGATGATATATTGTTGAGAGGTTAGCATGTCATGGGGGGATGATATATTGTTGAGAGGTTAGCATGTCATGGGGGGATGATATATTGTTGAGAGGTTAGCATGTCTTGGGGGATGATATATTGTTGAGAGGTTAGCATGTCTTGGGGGATGATATATTGTTGAGAGGTTAGCATGTCTTGGGGGATGATATATTGTTGAGAGGTTAGCATGTCTTGGGGGGATGATATATTGTTGAGAGGTTAGCATGTCATGGGGGGATGATATATTGTTGAGAGGTTAGCATGTCTTGGGGGGATGATATATTGTTGAGAGGTTAGCATGTCATGGGGGGATGATATATTGTTGAGAGGTTAGCATGTCATGGGGGGATGATATATTGTTGAGAGGTTAGCATGTCTTGGGGGATGATATATTGTTGAGGTTAGCATGTCTTGGGGGGATGATATATTGTTGAGAGGTTAGCATGTCTTGGGGGGATGATATATTGTTGAGAGGTTAGCATGTCTTGGGGGGATGATATATTGTTGAGAGGTTAGCATGTCTTGGGGGGATGATATATTGTTGAGAGGTTAGCATGTCTTGGGGGATGATATATTGTTGAGAGGTTAGCATGTCTTGGGGGATGATATATTGTTGAGAGGTTAGCATGTCTTGGGGGGATGATATATTGTTGAGAGGTTAGCATGTCTTGGGGGGATGATATATTGTTGAGAGGTTAGCATGTCTTGGGGGATGATATATTGTTGAGGTTAGCATGTCTTGGGGGATGATATATTGTTGAGAGGTTAGCGTGTCTTGGGGGATGATATATTGTTGAGAGGTTAGCATGTCTTGGGGGTATGATATATTGTTGAGGTTAGCATGTCTTGGGGGATGATATATTGTTGAGAGGTTAGCATGTCTTGGGGGTATGTTATATTGTTGAGAGGTTAGCATGTCTTGGGGGATGATATATTGTTGAGAGGTTAGCATGTCTTGGGGGATGATATATTGTTGAGAGGTTAGCATGTCTTGGGGGATGATATATTGTTGAGAGGTTAGCATGTCTTGGGGGATGATATATTGTTGAGAGGTTAGCATGTCTTGGGGGTATGATATATTGTTGAGAGGTAAGCATGTCTTGGGGGATGATATATTGTTGAGAGTTTAGCATGTCTTGGGGGATGATATATTGTTGAGAGGTTAGCATGTCTTGGGGGATGATATATTGTTGAGAGGTTAGCATGTCTTGGGGGATGATATATTGTTGAGAGGTTAGCATGTCTTGGGGGATGATATATTGTTGAGAGGTTAGCATGTCTTGGGGGATGATATATTGTTGAGGTTAGCATGTCTTGGGGGATGATATATTGTTGAGAGGTAAGCATGTCTTGGGGGATGATATATTGTTGAGAGGTTAGCATGTCTTGGGGGTATGATATATTGTTGAGAGGTTAGCATGTCTTGGGGGATGATATATTGTTGAGGTTAGCATGTCTTGGGGGGATGATATATTGTTGAGAGGTTAGCATGTCATGGGGGGATGATATATTGTTGAGAGGTTAGCATGTCATGGGGGGATGATATATTGTTGAGAGGTTAGCATGTCTTGGGGGATGATATATTGTTGAGAGGTTAGCATGTCTTGGGGGATGATATATTGTTGAGAGGTTAGCATGTCTTGGGGTATGATATATTGTTGAGAGGTTAGCATGTCATGGGGGGATGATATATTGTTGAGAGGTTAGCATGTCTTGGGGGGATGATATATTGTTGAGAGGTTAGCATGTCATGGGGGGATGATATATTGTTGAGAGGTTAGCATGTCATGGGGGGATGATATATTGTTGAGAGGTTAGCATGTCATGGGGGGATGATATATTGTTGAGAGGTTAGCATGTCTTGGGGGATGATATATTGTTGAGAGGTTAGCATGTCTTGGGGGGATGATATATTGTTGAGAGGTTAGCATGTCTTGGGGGGATGATATATTGTTGAGAGGTTAGCATGTCTTGGGGGGATGATATATTGTTGAGAGGTTAGCATGTCTTGGGGGATGATATATTGTTGAGAGGTTAGCATGTCTTGGGGGATGATATATTGTTGAGAGGTTAGCATGTCTTGGGGGGATGATATATTGTTGAGAGGTTAGCATGTCTTGGGGGGATGATATATTGTTGAGAGGTTAGCATGTCTTGGGGGATGATATATTGTTGAGGTTAGCATGTCTTGGGGGATGATATATTGTTGAGAAGTTAGCATGTCTTGGGGGATGATATATTGTTGAGGTTAGCATGTCTTGGGGGATGATATATTGTTGAGAGGTAAGCATGTCTTGGGGGATGATAAATTGTTGAGAGATTAGCATGTCTTGGGGTATGATATATTGTTGAGGTTAGCATGTCTTGGGGGTATGATATATTGTTGAGAGGTTAGCATGTCTTGGGGGGATGATATATTGTTGAGAGGTTAGCATGTCTTGGGGGTATGATATATTGTTGAGAGGTTAGCATGTCTTGGGGGTATGATATATTGTTGAGAGGTTAGCATGTCTTGGGGGTATGATATATTGTTGAGGTTAGCATGTCTTGGGGGATGATATATTGTTGAGAGGTTAGCATGTCTTGGGGGGATGATATATTGTTGAGGTTAGCATGTCTTGGGGGATGATATATTGTTGAGAGGTTAGCATGTCTTGGGGGGATGATTTATTGTTGAGAGGTTAGCATGTCTTGGGGTATGATATATTGTTGAGAGGTTAGCATGTCTTGGGGGATGATATATTTTTGAGAGGTTAGCATGTCTTGGGGGGATGATATATTGTTGAGAGGTTAGCATGTCTTGGGGGATGATATATTGTTGAGAGGTTAGCATGTCTTGGGGGATGATATATTGTTGAGGTTAGCATGTCTTGGGGGTATGATATATTGTTGAGAGGTTAGCATGTCTTGGGGGATGATATATTGTTGAGGTTAGCATGTCTTGGGGGATGATATATTGTTGAGAGGTTAGCATGTCTTGGGGGATGATATATTGTTGAGGTTAGCATGTCTTGGGGGTATGATATATTGTTGAGAGGTTAGCATGTCTTGGGGGATGATATATTGTTGAGGTTAGCATGTCTTGGGGGATGATATATTGTTGAGAGGTTAGCATGTCTTGGGGGATGATATATTGTTGAGAGGTTAGCATGTCTTGGGGGATGATATTTGTCTGTAACTTTCTCACACATCATTATTCACACTCTTAATGATGTAACATGCATTTCCCAAAATACATTTTTGCAATTTAATGACACATTTCATGTAATTCTACACATATTGCCATGACTTATGTTAGTGATATCTGAGTGAGAGTGACTAACAAAATCAATGTTCGGTCGGTGTAGGTAGCTGGCTAGACTAACTTACCAATCTAAATATGGTTAACTCACATTGGCTGAATGCTGTTAATGTACTGTCAGTGACTGACATAACAAGATAAAAAATTGCTGATGTGCCACATTTTGAACTTGCACCTTGTGAATTCTACTATTCTTACTGTCAACAGTAAGTTGGGACCTCGACTGAGTTGCAAGAAAATGTTATTATAAGTTAAAAAAATTGGGAGGGGGCCTCTGTAGATAAAGGACAGGTTAAAGAATGATTGTTAAGCCTTGAAACATTGGATTGTGTATGTGTGCCATTCAAAGGTGAATGGGCAAGACAAAGCATTGAAGTGCCTTTGAACGGGGTATGGTAGTAGGTGCCAGGCGCACCGGTTTGTGTCAACAGCTGCAACACTGCTGGGTTTTTTGCCTCAACAGTTTCCGTGTGTATCAAGAATGGTCCACCACCCAAAGGACAAACAGCCAACTTGACACAACTGTGTGAATCATTAATGTCAACATGGGCCAGCATACCAGTGGAATGCTTTCAACACCTTGTAAAGTCCATGCCCCAACGAATTGAGGCTGCTCTGAGGGCAAAAGAGGAGGACTCAAATCAATATTAGGAAGGTGTTCTTAATGTTTTGTGCATTCAGTGTATATTGAGGCAAAAAAGTACAGGCAGTAGCCTACAATTAACAAAATAGAACTCAATTGAATGAACATGTTTATTTTACATATTACAATAATTTCATTTACAAACAGACACATTCACTACATTTGTTCCATTATTCACTAAATTACTTATTATTTTCAATAAACTCTTATTCTATAACATTTATTGTTTTAACATTCACACTGCTAGTTTTACACATTATATTTATATATATACAGTGAGGGAAAAAAGTATTTGATCCCCTGCTGATTTTGTACATTTGCCCACTGACAAAGAAATGATCAGTCTATAATTTTAATGGTAGGTTTATTTGAACATGTCACGATCGTTGACACATGATGAAGCGGACCAAGGCGCAGCGTTGAAGGTGAACATATATTTATTTAGAATGATCACACGATCAAAACAACAACGATAACGTGATAAAACATTATTTTGTATATTGCAGAAATGCAAAAGATAAAGCTGTAAGAGGACTGATGGTAAAACAAGTGGTAACAAGAGAAGAAGAGGAGGATGAAGAGAAGAAGAAGAAGAAGCCTGGCTGGCCCTTCTCCAAGGGGAACCCTTAACTTTGGGCCCCCCTGGTATTCACCACTGCCAAATCCTCCACCAGTGGATGGGAATGGTGGCCTCCCACCCCCTCACAACCCACTTGGGGTTGGGCCTGTGCCCGGTGGACGAGCCGGGGGAATAGGAGCTGTCAGAGGAGCTGCAGAGGGTGCTGGAACGGAAGATAGAAGGCTACCAGCAAAAACAAGAACCAGAGCAAACGAGCTGAGAGGAACGGAGGAGAGAGAGAGAGAAGAAGAAGCACTAGAGGAACAGAGGAGAGAGAGAGAGTGGAGAAGAAGGACTAGAGGAACGGAGGAGAGAGAGAAGAAGAAGCACTAGAGGAACTCAGAAACGAACTGGAGAAACGTACGAGACAAAAAGAGAAGAGAGAATGTAGAAAAACAAGAGACAAATGAAGGAGCGCATGCAGGAACAATGACGTCAGTGAAGAAAGTAGCCAAGACAAAGAAGAAAATAAAGAGAGCAGCCAGGACAAAAACGGAAAAAATAGGAAAAAGGAGAAAAAGCCCCTGGAATGTGTCCGATAATACGCTACCCCAATGGTGGTGGCATGTTGGAAATAGAGAGACCGTGGGATGTTGACGAAATTAAAGAAATAGTGGGTGATGTCACTGACCCAGCAAAAGATGCTGTAAAGTTCGAAGAATAGCTAAGAGCAAATATCTCCATGTACAACCCCACTACCAGAGAAACTGAAGAAATACTCTGCTGCTGCTTGAAATGGAAATGGAAGGACTATAGACACATGTTGAACCGTGATGTACTAGCGGCTGGATGCAGTGTTTACCGCTATAAAGGCTGCTTTCCCTAAACACACAGACTGGCAGACAATCCATTCCACTAAACAGGGAATTGGTGAAACATTGAGTGACTTCATGGAAAGAATGGAGCCAGTCTTCCTCCAACACTCAGGCCTGACGCCTGACCAAGACTCATACAGCAGCCTATTGTGCCATGCTGTGGTAACCGGCCTGAGACAAGATTTGAAGACGGCTGTAACAACAACTTGTATCGCATGGGGAACTAAACCACTGTCTGAAGTAAAGCCATATATAACCCATGAGGAAAGACTGTTGAATGAAAATGAAACTAAGGACGGAAAGACACTGAAGAAGGCACAGCTGATATACTACTCTGGAGGAGGAAGAGGACGTTGAAGAAATGGTGGTAACCGTGGAAACCGAAGAGGCAGAGGTAGAGGCCGAGGGGCCCCTGCTGGAGCTGACGGAGGGAGAGACTGGAGCTGATACAACTGTGGGAAGTTAGGGCATTTCTCAAGAAACTGTCCTGAAGGAGGAGAACAACAAAACAATTGGCCTTCCCCAGCTGTTGGCGTACAGGTGGACAACCCATTTGGAAGACGAGGGGGCTACCAAACATAGGATGAGGTTTAAACAGAATAAGAAACTAATGAAGAAAACATTGATGAAGAACCAAAAGAAACCTGTCAAATGTTAAAATGGACCACCTTGTCAACCCAAAACCCCCTTATTGACATTTTAGTTAATAATTATAAAATTCTATTTTTGGTGGACACTGGGGGCCGTGGTCTCAGTGTTGAAAATGTATGCCCTATCTGTTCTCCCCTCAAAGAAAACAATACACACGGTTGGAGCATCTGGAATTCCCTCTGAAGAAAGTTTGACCTTTCCCCAGGATTGTATTTATAGGATAAAAGATGGAGGTGAGTGAAGTTGTGGTCTGGACTGATGAAACTTGTGTCCTCTCTGTTGGAGGCTGTTCAACTCCCCTCGTCAATCTCGGTGATGAAGTGTCAGGCCCATACTCCCTCTATGGATAACATTTCTCTGGGGAATGCCAAGGCTGACTGTGCTGCTAAATTGTCTGCTTCTTCTTCTGTTTCCCCCTTCCTACAGATGGCAGCAGTTCCAGCTCCCACCAACCCTTTCTCTGTTAATGATATCATTGCTTTACAGGCCATGGCTGATGCTTTCAGAAACTCAAGTGGGCGGGGTGCTGTCATAAGGACACCTTGTGTGTATGGCTTGATGTGTGGAGCTGACCTGCCATGCCCCATTGTACATTCCAGTTCCTCACAAAATTGTCACATGGTCAAGACCATGTGTCAAAAGGAGGGATGGTGGATCTTGTAAATAAATATTGGGGTACATTAGGTTTTACTGTGTTTGCAGGAAATTTCAGTAAGACATGCTTGATTTGTATGACTAACAATGTTGGACGTGGCATTTCAGTATCTCCCGCATCCCATCCAAGGCATGAAGGACCTTTTGAGCAGTTAATGATGGAGTTCATTGAGTTGACCCCTTGTGAGGGGAATAAGTATTGTTTGGTGACTGTTGACATGTTTTCTAAATGGATTGAAACTTTCCCTTGCAGGAGAGCCACAGCGAGAGAGAGATCATACCTAGGTGGGGACTGCCATCAAAAATGTATTCTGACAATGGTGGCCAGTTTGTGAATGAGATTGTTCTGTCCCTGTCAGAGGGTTTGCAGATTGATTTGAGAACACATTGTGCCGATCATCCCCAATCTGGGGGCGCAGTCGAAAGGATGAACCAATCTTTGAAAACTAAATTAACCAAATTAATTGGTGAAACAAGCCTGACATGGGTGAACGTGCTTCCATTGTCACTGATTACGATGAGAGGCTGATCCCCTACAGTCACTGGTCTCTCTCCACATGAGGTGCTGACTGGCCGTCCCATGCGGATGACAAATACACCTTTTTTCCCAGAACAGGTTGTCCCTGCAAGAAATGGAGGAAGGCGTGGTTGAGTGTTGTGTCACCCTTAACAGTGTTCTTAAGACTATTTTCCCCCGGTTTGAAGGCGTCTTTGCTAAATCTAGCAGATGGAGCTGAACACTGTTTGAACCCAGGTGATTTCATGGGGGTGAAAGACTTCAGGAGAAATAGTTGGAAGGAACCCCGTGGAGAGGCCCGTACCAAGTTCTTCTGACCACACCCCACTGCGGTGAAGGTTGCTGAGAGAGATACCTGGACCCACCTGTCGCACTGCAGACGAGTTCCTGATCCAGAAGAAGATGGGGCCTGGCCAGTTCCGGTGGTGCAGTGTGGCCCTCCTCTGTATTAGCACAGTAGTGCTAATAAGAACTGTAGGTTGTCCTCTTGTTGGAGATCTGACAGAGGATGAGAAGAGTCCCGAGCCAAAGGGGCCAACGCAGTCCCGGAGTAGTGGCCCAGAAGTAGATGGTAATGACAGAAGGAGTCCTGAGCCAAAGGAACCAACGCAGTCCCAGAGTAGTGGCCCAGAAGTAGATGGTAATGACAGAAGGAGTCCTGAGCCAAAGGGGCCAACGCAGGCCTGGAGTAGTGGCCCAGAAGTAGATGGTCATTGTAGAAGGAGAACCCTGCTGGGCCCTCACAACCATAAGGACAATTTGTTCTTTTCTAGAGCAGAAATGGTTGCCGACCTGACATCAAAAGAAAAGGACTGTTGGGTGTGTGGGATGGGTCCGGTTAAGGTAGGGGCAGGCTTGCCCCTTATAGGAGTCCCAATAGGGATTAACTTTACTATAGCATTGGCAGGAAAAATTCCTTTTTATACTATGACCAGCAATGTTAAGGTATATAATCAACCCAATGTATCCTATTACCTGAGGCCTGGTAATGTCTCACTCCCGCCCATTTCAGTGGCTGGGGTGATGACTGCCCCTTGGTGTATTAGAGGATATGGAGATCATGATTTGGGTGAATTGAAATGTAATTGTACTATGAATCTTAATGGATCAAATGCTTGCAATTTAACAGTGATACAGGAGAATGGTCAGGCCGATAAGGAACCGTTTAAAATGTGGGTTGACAAACATAGCACAACTCTGAAAGGAGCCCCGAATGGCACCTATTGGCTATGTGGTCAGATGGCTTACTATAGCCTTCCCTCGAACTGGGGAGGTACTTGTACTGTTGGGTTTTTGGTGACAGCTATGAGAACCGTCCCAGATAACGAAAATGATCTGAAGGCTCTGTTTAGAGACTACAAACTTCCTGGAATGAGGAGAGATAAGAGGTCTCTAGCTGACGTCACTCACACTCAGGCACCAGCCTCCAGGTTCTTTGGGGTGTTTTTCTCTGGGTATGGAGTTGCATGTGCCCTAGACCAAATGCGTGACATCTCTAGACACATGGAGAAATTTGGCAATGCTACTAGAAATGCCCTGGAACAATTGAATGGGGAACTAAAATAATTGCTTAAGTTAGCTCTGCAAAACAGAGAGGCTCTTGACTATATTCTGGCAGGTCAAGGGGGCACTTGTGCAGTCATTGATGATGAATGTTGTACTTTTGTACTCCCAGATCACTCTTCTAATGTGACTGATCTTCCAGAAAACATTGCCACTATTTGCTAAGAATATTCCCCAAAACCAGAGTGGATGCTTGCAACTTGGTTGGAATCCCTGTTTGGAAGTTGGGGATCCCAAATTGCCCAATGGGCTGCAGCATGCATTTTTTTGCTTAGTTTGCTATGTTGTGTTATTAACATGCTATAAGGCTATCAGTGTCTCCAGGGCTAATAAGATCTCAGCAGCTGTCATGTGTTTTCTTTTTGTTGTTTTGTTCCATCAACTTTGAAATGCAAGAGAAAGGCCACAATATGCCTCCTGAGTGGCGCAGTGGTCTAAGGCACTGCATCGCAGTGCTAACTGTGCTACTAGAGATCCTGGTTCGAATCCAGGCTCTGTCGCAGCCGGCCGCGACCGGGAGACTCATGGGCGGCGCACAATTGGCCCAGCGTCGTCCAGGGTAGGGGAGGGAATGGCCGGTAGGGATGTAGCTCAGTTGATAGAGCATGGCGTTTGCAACGCCAGGGTTGTGGGTTTGATTCCCACGGGGGGGCAGTATAAAAAAAAAAAAATGTATTCACTAACTGTAAGTCGCTCTGGATAAGAGCGTCTGCTAAATGACTAAAATGTAAATGTAAATGTAATAATATTGCAGTTTAGGCGCAGTTTAGATTTTGGCCACTAGCTGGCAGCAGTGTTTGTGCAAAGTTTCAGATTGATCCAGTGAAGCATTGCAATACTGGATTATTTTGTATCAAGTCTGCCCAAATGTGCCGAATTGGTCAATTGATACATTTTCAAGTACATAACTATAGAGAACATATAAAAATTCTATGGTTTTACAAAATGTAAGTTTACACACTCCCAGGAATGTCATAAATGATGGATCATTAGCTTATACACTAACTTTCAAACATCTAGATGGCCAGGCGGGGAGGGTGTGGAGCCAGAGACAGCAGGGGTTCAAACTGTAGAACCCAGTTCCTACATTTCAATATAAAAATTGATTTTATCAAACAAAACTATGTTACATTTTATCTCTGGGACCCTTAGGATGACAAATCAGAGTAAGATTACTGAATGTAAATACATTATTTATCTTCAGAGGTGAATGTATCAAACCAGTTGCCGTGATACGTTAATGCAGAACATATGTTAATACAACCCGATTGTGGTAAGTAACTATGGAAACAATGGTTAAACCTTGAGAGATTTATTCACCTCGGAATCTACAGATCCCTTGTGTATGTGTGTGTATTTTTGATAGATCCACTCCCGTTGATAAAAGTATAACCTTATTGTAGATTTGAGCTTTATGATGATGATTATGAATTAAATTTGATTAGCTCCTGTTAATAGAAGGATAACCTTTATTATGATTTATTATGATGATAGTATTATCATTAATGAAATGATGTAATGTATTTTGATAGAGCCTCTTTTGATTTAAGTCATACGCATTACATTTGAACAATTATTATCATAGAAGTGATAAGAGGGGGGAATGTGGAGGAAAAATGTATAGTCTGGAGGGACAGCCTTGAAAATGTTCATATTGTCCACTCTGTCATAAACAATCATTGGTTCCTGCCTGTGCTGGGTAAAGATATACGGGGGGGACGCCATGACCCCTTCCTTAAGACGCAGAATGCAGAATGGCAGAATGCCCAGAATATGTTCTATAAGTTAAGATAGGAGATGGTGCCAGTCACATGCAGGAACCAATCGTATAAATCATGTTTATGTAGGTTTTTGTGTAGCCGTATAAGGCATTATGAAAGGACCATCACTTCAGACCGGCACTTTATGCATCTAAGTTTGACTGTGACCTCTCCAGCTTGCTGACAATAAAGAATGATTCATTTATGATTTACTTTGAGTGTCCTTGTGTTGAATTTCCATGACAGTTGCAACCGAGGACAGACGGTTTTACACACTTCAGCCCTCGGCAGTCCAGTTCTGTGAGCTTGTGTGGCCTACCACTTTACGGTTGCTCCTAGACATTTTCACTTCACAATAACAGCACACAGTTGACCGGGGCAGCTCTAGCAGAGCAGAAATGTGATGTCTCAAAATGTTGATGAACTGACTTGTTGGAAAGGTGGCATCCTATGATGGTGCCACATTGAAAGTCACTTTGCTCTTTAGTAAGGCCATTCTACTTCCAATGTTTTTCAATGGAGATTGCATGGCTGTCTGTTCGATTTTATACACCTGTCAGCAACAGGTGTGGCTGAAATAGCCAAATCCACTAATTTGAAGGGGTGTCCGTATACCTTTGACCATGTAGGGTATATTGAGACAAATTACAGACAGTAGCCTACAAGTAGCAAAATAGAACTCAACTAATTGAACATGAAATGTACTTCAAAATGATTGAAATAGGCCTATAGCCTAATGTTTATATTTTAATGCAGTCATCTCAGTTTTCATTTGAAGCATAATTTGTGTACATCACTTCTTTGTATCGATTGCGAAGACATTGGCAACTATGTATTTGTAGTCAGCTTTGTTCTGAAGTTATTGGAAGTCACAGAGATACGGATAGATCATGTAATTCTATGCTTAGCGGAGATCTTCTGTGTATAAAGTGACAGCGGAAGCCGGGACCTGGATAAGAGCAACTGCTAAATTACTAAATTGTTAAAGGGAAATCTTTTATACCAAAAATCAATCAAATTGTATTGGTCACATACACATATTTGAAAAACAATACCCACAAATCCCCAAAATAAAAAGAAGAAATTAAGAAATATCAGGAAAAAACAACGCCTTGACTAGAATACAATATATACAGTGGGGAGAACAAGTATTTGATACACTGCCAATTTTGCAGGTTTTCCTACTTACAAAGCATGTAGAGGTCTGTAATTTTTATCACAGGTACACTTCAACTGTGAGAGACGGAATCTAAAACAAAAATCCAGAAAATCACATTGTATGATTTTTAAGTTACTAATTTTCATTTTATTGCATGACATAAGTCCTAAAACAAACACAAAATTCCCTCATTTTAGTGTGTGTTTGTGTTAATTATGTACATTTGTTTTTGTTTACCTCAAGTAAAGTTGATCTGTTGATTAATTAATGTGTTAATGAGAAAGCATTTAGTCTCTTGCTTAACTTATATACTTTATTTATTTCAGTTGCTTGAAGAGAATATTATGACATTTGTGAAGAACGAGCTGACGATGTTCAAGAGGATTCTTAGTCCAGAAATCCCAGAAGGCTTTGAGAGTCAGACGCAGCATAAGGAAGTGGTGAATGCTGAAGATGAGAAGCAGGAGAGCAGTGAGAGGGGGCTCTGAAGATCACACTGCACGTCCTGAGGAAAATGAACCAGAAGGAGCTTGCTGACACACTGGAGAAAAGTAAGAGGTGTCTGCCTCATGTTGAATGCTGTTTTAGAACATTTAAAAGCTGTAGCTAAAGTAGCTGTGTAACTCAATGATATTGTTGCAGCATTAACACAATAGTGAGAGAAAGAAGTTGATACTTCACAGGCTCTAGAGATGTTAAAGTTGTACTTATCAACACATAAGTCATATATTCTGCATTATTAAGGTGTCTAGTATTATTCAGAGAAGTTTCATATGATTTCTCAGAATGGTCACAACAGGGCCGGATATATTTTAATATATATTTTACCAAACAGGCACGTGTGTCTCTCTCTGTCTCTCTCTGTCTCTCTCTCTGTCTCTGTCTCTCTGTCTCTCTCTGTCTCTCTCTCTCTCTGTCTCTCTCTCTCTGTCTCTCATCTCTCTCTCCTCTCTCTGTCCTCTGTCTTTCTGTCCTCTCTCTCTGTCTCTCTCTCTCTTCTCTCTCTATTCTCTGTCTCTCTCTCTGTCTCTCTGTCTCTCTCTCCTTTCCTCCCCGTTCCTCTCTCTTCCTTCTCCTCTCTCCAGGTCTGTTTGTGATGTGTGGAGCTATAATCTACACGGTGATGTGTCCGGATGGGGAGGTGGATGCTGCGTTGGGCTTTGCCTACGTCCTGGCCTGGGTGTCCTTCCCTCTGTGTCTGGTCAGTGGTCTCATCTACATGATATTGAGGAAGTGGGAATGAGAGAGGGAGGGAGGCTGAGGTTAAGGCCTCACACCACCACCACCAGCAGAACACAGCACTTTGCCCCAGGGTTGGAGTCAATTCAGGAAGTACACTAACTTTACAATTCTCTTCAATGCTTCTTAATGAGGTTTACCTTCTGAATTGATTGAAATTTAAATGGAATTGAGCCCAACCATGCTGTGCCCACTGACCACCAGAGGAGGCTGGTAAGGGGAGGATGAACGGCTCATAATAAGGACTGGAATGAAGTGAATGGAATTGTACGTATGTGTTTGATGCGTTTGATACCATTCCATTCATTTTATTCCAGCCATTATTATGAGCCTGTCCTCCATGCCACCAGCCACCACTGCTGACCACAGACCAGAGACCAGACAAACAGTCTAACTGGCAACCCACGGATACATTAGTCTGGTCCCAGATCTGTGTGTGCTTTAGCCAACTCCTTTAGATATACATGGCATGACAATGAGTCAGAAGAGTTGGTTTAAACAGATCTGAATCAAGACACTAAGAGTTGGTTTCAACAGATCTGAATCAGGAAACTAATATTTGGTTTGAACCACACAGATCTGAAACAGGAAACTAATAGGACCACATACTAGACCTGAGTTCAAATAGTATTTGTTTTCTGTCAAACACTTTGAGCATTTGATTACATTTTGAGTGTTTGCACTTGTGGGATTATTCCATTGGTTTCATTGTGCCAGGCAAGCTCAAAAAAGCCCAGCTAAGGCATTTGTAAGAAAACAAATCCTATTTGAACCCAGGTCTACATTATACATACCCATGTGTGAGTAAACTACAGAGAAGAACAGACAATCCAAGGTTCCAGTGGAAAGATGTACATAGTGTTTGCTGTTGAATGTTTATTACATGTCTACATACCTTTAGTACATAGTGGGGTTGAGTTGCTTTGTTGAGCTCAGTTCATTGTTAAAGCACCTTTAGTACATAGTGGGGTTGAGTTGCTTTGTTGAGCTCAGTTCATTGTTAGAGCGCTTGTTGTTTTCATACTTTCTCCTCTGTGCCAAAGAGATAAAGCTGTGATATCATTGTTTACGGAAAAAGCCAATATTTTAAAAACCTTTTAAATGTTTATTTTGCTTTACTATAGTGTAGTGTCAACTCCTAGCTTGTCATTGTCAAGTCAAACATGACAATTCCATAAAGAGTTGTCAAGAAAGCAAGAACAGACTGGCAATCAGGCTAGTCATCTCCTTCAGACAAAGTTCATTCATAAACAACAACAGGTTTCTTGATGAAGGAAAATGGGGATACGTTTAGGATCCAACACATTATAATTGTGTTGATGAACGAATGAGCATTACTGTTTTAAATCTTTGTGATACACCAAATACAACTACTGTATTGTCTACTAGGATTCTGAAATGAAAATGGTGCTTTGTCTCTGCTCTTCTTCTACTGTATAGCCTGGTTGTTAGTGTTGTGTTATTAAATGATTTTAACAATACTAGTTACGTGGGTCTTGTACGTGTGCCCTTTCTGTACAAAGACAATTTTGCGGCAAAAAAAACTAAAATAATGTTTAGATAAATAAAAAACCTTGAAATAATAATTCATTCGTTCACTCCAAAATGTCATGAATGACACATCTGCAGTACTGATCCTGACCACAAGGGAGGACTTTAATGCAGAGGAAATTTTGTGAGACAGCCGTGGTTCCATAAAGTGTGTGTGTGTGACATTCCTACAGATTTGTGTGTGTGTGTGTGTTACACTCTAGACGTGACATTGTTTACGATGCTGACAGATGGATCTATAATGAGGTACAGAATACATATCTAGCTGAACCAACCACAGATGGATCTATGATGAGGTACAGAATACATATCTAGCTGAACCAACCACAGATGGATCTATAATGAGGTACAGAATACATATCTAGCTGAACCAACCACAGATGGATATATAATGAGGTACAGAATACATATCTAGTTGAACCAACCATAGAACCAATGAAAGCTCTTGTGTGTTGATATCTTCACTAGTTGTTATTATTATTATTATTATAGTTGTTCCTGGCATCAAACCTGTAAACAATCAGGATCAATTGAACTTCAGATACCCACCTGGATCCCTTCTGCTGGAAACTAGGCAACAAGATACACACACAAACACTAAATATTTCAACAGAAATCAAGGGGTACATTTAAATGTGGTAATGGAAAAACAAGGTCTGAAAAGTGGTTTCTAAAAACAAAATAAAAAGTAAGGAACAAGTTGTTTTTATCACATTGAATATTAACTTTGTAGTAGAGTGGAGTTGCTTGTTAAAAATCATGCAGATCACAATTCATCCAAACAACTTGGCATTGGTCCTTTCCACAGTGCTGCTGCTTGGAGCTAGGGATAGGGTTAGGGACAGGGTTGGGTTAGGGTTAGGGTTAGGTTTGGGTTAGGGTTAGGGACAGGGTTGGGTTAGGGTTAGGGATAGGGACGGGGTTGGGTTAGGGTTAGGGTTAGGGTTGGGGATGGGGTTAGGGACAGGGTTGGGTTAGGGTTAGGGTTAGGGTTAGGGTTAGGGTTAGGGTTAGGGTTAGGGTTAGGGTTAGGGTTAGGGTTAGGGTTAGGGTTAGGGTTAGGGTTAGGGTTAGGGTTAGGGTTGGGTTAGGGTTAGGGTTAGGGTTAGGTTTGAGCCAGCATGTGGAAGGACATTAGTCTACGGTTTGAGGATATATCATTCATTCTCTGGCTGTATTGACCTGATTTAAACCCCATTTCTAGTCCTGCAAACATAGAGAGAGAGAACAACATACATGGAAATGTTTTTTAACACGGTTTAATGCAATTACCTTTTACTAAAATAGTTTAGTCATGTTAATTTGTAGCTCTCTCTGTATGGCAGATTCTCAGAAGGTTTCCATAATCCATTAACCTAACAGCCTGGTAGAGAGGGAGGGAGAGAGAGAGAGAGAGAGAGAGAGAGAGAGAGAGAGAGAGAGAGAGAGAGAGAGAGAGAGAGAGAGAGAGAGAGAGAGAGAGAGAGAGAGAGAGAGAGAGAGAGAGAGAGAGAGAGAGAGAGAGAGAGAGAGAGAGAGAGAGAGAGAGAGAGAGAAGACTGGATAACACTCAGTCTGCCTCCTCAAATGGCACCCTATATAGTGCACTACTACAGCCCTATTGGTCCTGGTCTAAAGTAGTGCACTATGTAGGGAATATGGTGTCATTTGGGACAGTGCTTCAAACTTGAATCACTGGTCCTGGAGAGTGCCAGTTGTTCATACGGGTATTGTTTTTAATGATTAACCTTGTCCTGCAGTGGCCTAAATCAGGGTCACACAGTGTTTCTTGGTAGTCTTAAACAAATCTACTTTGAAACCAAAGTATACACCACACACACATGGTTATGGGCTTTTTAAAAAAAGAAGACACCTGGACCATGTCAGATATAGAGTTGAAATGTATTACATTTTGATTTGCATCCCAATATTACACTTTATATTCATCTCACTGACTTGACATGTTCTGGTTTTGAATTCAGGCTGCAATGTAAGGATCCTACCAGTGATTATTTATGTATGATGTTGGTAGAATGTATACATTGGGATAGTAGTAAGGATCCTACCAGGGATTATTTATGTATGATGTTGGTAGAATGTATACATTGGGATAGTAGTAAGGATCCTACCAGGGGTTATTTATGTATGATGTTGGTAGAATGTATACATTGGGATAGTAGTAAGGATCCTACCAGGGATTATTTATGTATGATGTTGGTAGAATGTATACATTGGGATAGTAGTAAGGATCCTACCAGGGATTATTTATGTATGATGTTGGTAGAATGTATACATTGGGATAGTAGTAAGGATCCTACCAGGGATTATTTATGTATGATGTTGGTAGAATGTATACATTGGGATGGTAGTAAGGATCCTACCAGGAATTATTGATGTATGATGTTGGTAGAATGTACAGTGGGGGAAAAAAGTATTTAGTCAGCCACCAATTGTGCAAGTTCTCCCACTTAAAAAGATGAGAGAGGCCTGTAATTTTCATCATAGGTACACGTCAACTATGACAGATAAAATGAGAAAAAATGACATTGTAGGATTTTTAATGAATTTATTTGCAAATTATGGTGGAAAATAAGTATTTGGTCAATAACAAAAGTTCCTCAATACTTTGTTATATACCCTTTGTTGGCAATGACACAGGTCAAACGTTTTCTGTAAGTCTTCACAATGTTTTCACACACTGTTGCTGGTATTTTGGCCCATTCCCCCATGCAGATCTCCTCTAGAGCAGTGATGTTTTGGGGCTGTCACTGGGCAACACAGACTTTCAATTCCCTCCAAAGATTTTCTATGGGGTTGAGATCTGGAGACTGGCTAGGCCACTCCAGGACCTTGAAATGCTTCTTACGAAGCCACTCCTTCGTTGCCCGGGCCGTGTGTTTGGGATCATTGTCATGCTGAATGACCCAGCCACGTTTCATCTTCAATGCCCTTGCTGATGGAAGGAGGTTTTCACTCAAAATCTCACGATACATGGCCCCATTCATTCTTTCCTTTACACGGATCAGTCGTCCTGGTCCCTTTGCAGAAAAACAGCCCCAAAGCATGATGTTTCCACCCCCATGCTTCACAGTAGGTATGGTGTTCTTTGGATGCAACTTAGCATTCTTTGTCCTCCAAACACGACGAGTTGAGTTTTTACCAAAAAGTTATATTTTGGTTTCATCTGACCATATGACATTCTCCCAATCCTCTTCTGGATCATCCAAATGCACTCTAGCAAACTTCAGACGGGCCTGGACATGTACTGGCTTAAGCAGGGGGACACGTCTGGCACTGCAGGATTTGAGTGCCTGGCGGCGTAGTGTGACACTGATGGTAGGCTTTGTTACTTTGGTCCCAGCTCTCTGCAGGTCATTCACTAGGTCCCCCCGTGTGGTTCTGGGATTTTTGCTCACCGTTCTTGTGATCATTTTGACCCCACGGGGTGAGATCTTGCGTGGAGCCCCAGATCGAGGGAGATTATCAGTGGTCTTGTATGTCTTCCATTTCCTAATAATTGCTCCCACAGTTGATTTCTTCAAACCAAGCTGCTTACCCTATTGCAGATTCAGTCTTCCCAGCCTGGTGCAGGTCTACAATTTTGTTTCTGGTGTCCTTTGACAGCTCTTTGGTATTGGCCATAGTGGAGTTTGGAGTGTGACTGTTTGAGGTTGTGGACAGGTGTCTTTTATACTGTTAACAAGTTCAAACAGGTGCCATTAATACAGGTAACGAGTGGAGGACAGAGGAGCCTCTTAAAGAAGAAGTTACAGGTCTGTGAGAGCCAGAAATCTTGCTTGTTTGTAGGTGACCAAATACTTATTTTCCACCATAATTTGCAAATAAATTCATTAAAAATCCTACAATGTGATTTTCTGGAGAAAAAAAATCTCAGTTTGTCTGTCATAGTTGATGTGTACCTATGATGAAAATTACAGGCCTCTCTCATCTTTTTAAGTGGGAGAACTTGCACAATTGGTGGCTGACTAAATACTTTTTTCCCCACTTTATACATTGGGATAGTAGTAAGGATCCTACCAGGGATTATTTATGTATGATGTTGGTAGAATGTATACATTGGGATAGTAGTAAGGATCCTACCAGGGATTATTTTGAATGATGTTGGTAGAATCTATAAATTGGGATAGTTAGTAGTAAGGATCCTACCAGGGATTATTCATGTATGATGGTAGAATGTATAAATTGGGATAGTAGTAAAAGGCCGGTGGGTAAATTTAGGGAGATTTGTTTCTTTATTGTGTGTTTAGTTGTACCTTTACCTTCCTGTAGTTGGTCATTTGGAAGGATTCTGTATGGAGGAATTGTCTAAGATCACTGCAACTCAGAAAACATTTTAGAAAAAGCCTCAGTGCCGTTATCCTCACAAGGGAGGTATTGAAAGGGAGAGCCAATTTTGACCCCTACCTTTTTGAGAAAAAAAGTAAAAGATTAAACTACTGTTCTGTTAATTATATACTATGGTGTTGGGCCACTATACTTTGACCAGATATTATATCAACTGTACGTAGAACATAGATACCACCACATCAGGAAGGTGCTCTCTCAGCACAACAGAAAATATCTCAATGACTTGACATGTTCTGGTTGTGAATTCAGGCTACAAGGTAAGACTCTTCACAGGGATTATTGTAAAGTGTGTAGGGAAATTAAATGTATGGTGAAATTTCAGTGGTGGAAAAAGTACCCAATTGTCATACTTGAGTAAAAGTAAAGATACCTTAATAGAAAATGACTCAAGTACAAGTATTTGGTTTTAAATATACTTTAGTATCAAAAGTAAAAGTACAGGTATAAATCATTTCAAATTCCTTATATTAAGCAAAGCAGATGGCCACATTTTCTAGTTTTTATTTTATTTCCGTATAGCCAGGGGCGTGCTCCAACTCATCATTTACAAACGAAGCATGTGTTTAGTGAGTCCCCCAGATCAGAGGCAGTAGGGATGACCAGGGATGTTCTCTTGGTAAATGTGTGAATTGGACCATTTTCTTGTCCTGCTAAGCATTCAAAATGTAACGAGTACTTTTGGGTGTCAGGGGAAAATGTATGGAGTAAAAAGTACATTATTTTCTTTAGGAATGTATTGAAGTAAAAGTAGTCAAAAATATGAATAGTAAAGTAAAGTACAGATACCCCACAAAAAACGACTTAAGTAGTACTTTAAAGTATTTTACAGCACTGTGTAATTTTAGTATAGTGCATGGAAGTAAAACACTAAAATCTAACAGTCCATTTCACCGGGACAGCTACGTGACAGTTCAATCATACAAAATGACGATAACTGGGCGTAGGCAAGTCAAATACAAAAACATGTTGTTCATATATTCGTATATTGTGGTTATTTTACACTTTGAGTATTTTTTTATGTATCATAGTTCGTCATAATTCGTCTTTCAGAATATCGGGAAAAATTGTTGTTTTCAAAATTATAATGAGCTCCTGCTTCCTGTGTAATTTGGGATGAAACCTGAACGTACTTTTCTTAACATTGATATTATGAACTGAATTCAGTAATAGCATAATAATAGCAGACCTGTTGAACAAAGCAACACACTAGAATGTTGAACAAAGCAACACACTAGAATGTTGAACAAAGCAACACACTAGAATATTAGTAAATATTTTATTTCTAAGAGATAATGAATAAAAGAGAACAATTGACATTCAATAATTAGTTGTCACTGTGTTCACCACAACCAACATGCTGCATCTCTGTTCAGGGGTCAGTGCACGAAAATGAGTCTCTCTGGGGAGAGAGAGGAGGGGGGCCCTGCCTCTAAAATGGGTCTCTCTGAGGAGAGAGAGGAGGGGGGGCCTGCCTCTAAAATGAGTCTCTCTGGGGAGAGAGAGGAGGGGGGCCCTGCCTCTAAAATGAGTCTCTCTGTGGAACATGACACCAAATCTAAGAGGTGAGATTACAATTTTTGTTTATGAATTTATTTGAAGAGTTTATGTCCAAAACGCTATATCCACCATTTCTTCACATTTGTGTTTTTCCATCATTTTTTTACATTTTTACATTTTAGTCATTTAGCAGACGCTCTTATCCAGAGCGACTTACAGTTAGTGCATACATTATTTTTTTTCATACCCCCTGTGGGAATCGAACCCACAACCCTGACGTTGCAAACGCCATGCTCTATCAACTGAGCTACATCCCTGCCGGCCATTCCCTCCCCTACCCTGGGCGACGCCTGGCCAATTGCACGCCGCCCCATGGGTCTCCCGGTCTCGGCCGGCTACGACAGAGCCTGGATTCGAACCAGGATCTCTAGTGGCACAGTTAGCACTGCGATGCAGTGCCTTAGACCACTGCGCCATCAGAAATGAAGGTATATAAAGTGCCTTCAGAAAGTATTCACACCCCTTGACTTTTTCCACATTTTGATGTGTTAAAGCCTGAATTAAAAATGGATAAAATTCAGATTTTTATTATTATTATTGTTATTATTTTATTTTTTTTAATTTATTGGTCACTGGTCTACACACAATACCCCATAATGTCAAAGTGGAGTTATGTTTTACGAAGTCTTTACAAATGAATAAAAAATGAAAAGCTTGAATCAGTAAGTATTCAACCCCTTTGTTATGGCAAGCCTGAAAAGGTTCAGGATTAGAAATGCGCTTAACAAGTCACATAATAAGCAGTAGGAGTGCGTGGGTCAAATCACTGGGGAAGCCAAGCCAGAAAAAGCCATATTACAATCTATGTGTTGTGATAATTGCGTTGTTTGCTCTATAACCTGTTAGTTCATATGCACTAAACAACTATTGATTTAGAACCACGGAGAGTTAACGCAAGTCGCAAAGAAAACAGGAGCTGCCTCCACTATTCCAGCACCATTTAAACTTCAACATTTCAACATTATTAAGTCACCAATGCTTAGTCTAATACAGTGACAACTAAAAGATACCAAAAACAATTTAGTCCAATCAATGTAAGCTAAATATGATGTGGCTGGCCATGGGTCTGATTTCTGTGAAACACCAATGACATCCTCCTCTTTCATGTTGACGATGTCGTGGAAATTCAACACAGGGACACTCAAAGTCAAACTTAAATTAATCATTGTTTATTAACAGTTAACTGGAGAGGTTCCAAACAACTCAGTACAAATATTCTGGGCGTTCTGCCAATTGGTCTGAGGGTCACAGTCACCTGCATGAACCAAAACAGAGTGAGAGAAGAGATAACAATCTCTTCAGCAACAAAATTCCAGCACAACAAAACGGTCTTATCACTCTGTCATACAGTACACACTTTTATTTGTTGATGTCCTAGGCTACCTGGCTAAAAAGCTTGCTTGGTAGCCTAACTTCCATTCATGGGCAACGTTAGCTAGTTAACATTAGCCGTCTACATCTAGCTACATATTGAACTTCCATCCTCTCAGGCCAGGGGCACAACAATGTATGAATGAATGGTTAGTTCAGAATCGCCGTTATAATCATTAGCCAGTACAGAGAATTAAGTAAATCCACAAGTCCAAATTCCTATATCCATCCATGGCTAATTTAGGAAAAGGTCAATTTTAGCTAGCTGGCTAGCTAGCCACCGGAGGACAACAACACAACGAGATGCAACCATTTAAGTTATTTTTTTCAATGACGTATGCTCTCAATGCTATTTGATGGGAGTGAAGCCAAATCCAAACTGGCTTCCCTTGATACTTTTTTTTGGGACCATTCACAGTTGAGCTCACTCAGTTTAGCGCAATGCTGATTGGCTATAATTGTAAAAAAAATTATCAAGGGAGGCCAAATGCTCGCTGGCTTCACTTGCATTCAATGCTACAGGCGGCAACAATGTCATACTCTTTTGGACCAGACAGCATCAGATAGATGGCCTACACTTAGAGAGACAGAGGGGCGCTATTTCACTCGCTCGGATGCTTTCTCTGGTGAGATACATCCAGCCTCTGAAGGAAAATGATGAAACACAGAGAGACGGAAAATAATTAGTTTTAGATTAAGGCTGTAACACAGCAACATGTGGAATAAGTCAAGGGGTATGAATACTTTCTGAAGGCACTGGTACCTGTTTCCAACTAGCTTCAGCTTTCTAGGGTTGAAAAAAAAAGAATCCTCATCAATCTACACACAGTACCCCATAATGACAAAACAAAAAATACATTTACATAAGTATTCAGACCCTTTACTCAGTACTTTGTTGAAGCACCTTTGGCAGCGATTACAGCCTCAAGTCATCTTGGGTATGAAGCTACAAGCTTGGCATACCTGTATTTGGTTAGTTTCTCCCATTCTTCTCTGCAGATCCTCTCAAGCTCTGTCAGGTTTGATGAGGAGCGTCGCTGTACAGCTATTTTCAGGTCTCTCTGGAGATGTTAGATCGGGTTAAAGTCCGGGCTCTGGCTGGGCAACTCAAGGACATTCAGAGACTTGTCCCGAACCCACTTCTGCGTTGTCTTGGCTGTGTGCTTAGAATCATTGTCCTATTGGAAGGTGAACATTCGCCCCAGTCTGAGGTCCTGAGCGTTCTGGAGCAGGTTTTCATCAAGGATCTCTCTGTACTTTGCTTTGCTCTGTTCATCTTTCCCTCGATCCTGACTAGTCTCCCAGTCTCTCCCACTGCATGATGCTGCCACCACCATGCTTCACCATGCTTCACCGTAGGGATGGTGCCAGGTTACCTCCAGACGTGACGCTTGGCATTCAGGCCAAAGAGTTCAATCTTGATTTCATCAGACCAGATAATCTTGTTTCTCATGGTCTGAGAGTCCTTTAGGTGCCTTTTGGCAAACTCCAAGCGGGCTGTCATGTGCCTTTTACTGAGGAGTGGCTTCTGTCTGGCCACTCAACCATAAAGGCCTGATTGGTGGAGTGCTGCAGAGATGGTTGTCCTTCTGGAAGGTTCTACCACCTCCACAGAGGAACTCTGGAGCTCTGTCAGAGTGACCATCGGGTTCTTGGTCACCTCCCTGACCAAGGCCCTTCTCCACCGATTGCTCAGTTTGGCCGGGGGGCAAGCTCTAGGAAGAGTCTTGGTGGTTCCAAACTTCTTCACTGTGTTCTTGGGGACCAAAGATATGTGCCTCAACACAATCCTGTCTCAGAGCTCTAATACACACACAGTGTCCTGTAGACCTGCATGCTACCATATACCCCCCCCCCCCCAGTCTACTACTGCCACTATATATATAGACCACCTGATAGAACCCAGGTCTTATCTCTCTATCACTACTAACCACTACTACTGCCACTATATATATAGACCACCTGATATAACCCAGGTCTTATCTCTCTATCAGTACTAGCCACTACTACTGCCACTATATATATAGACCACCTGATAGAACCCAGGTCTTATCTCTCTATCACTACTAACCACTACTACCGCCACTATATATATAGACCACCTGATAGAACCCAGGTCTTATCTCTCTATCAGTACTAACCACTACTACTGCCACTATATATATAGACCACTTGATAGAACCCAGGTCTTATCTCTCTATCAGTACTAACCACTACTACTGCCACTATATATATATATATAGATCACCTGATAGAACCCAGGTCTTATCTCTTTATCACTACTAACCACTACTACTGCCACTATATATATAGACCACCTGATAGAACCCAGGTCTTATCTGTGGTCCTCTGTAGCTCAGCTGGTAGAGCACGGCGCTTGTAACGCCAAGGTAGTGGGTTCGATCCCTGGGACCACCCATACACAAAAATGTATGCACGCATGACTGTAAGTCGCTTTGGATAAAAGCGTCTGCTAAATGGCATATTATTATTATTATCTCTCTATCACTACTAACCACTACTACTGCCACTATATATATAGACCACCTGATAGAACCCAGGTCTTATCTCTCTATCACTACTAACCACTACTACTGCCACTATATATATAGACCACCTGATAGAACCCAGGTCTTATCTCTCTATCAGCACTAACCACTACTACTGCCACTATATATAGACCACCTGATAGAACCCAGGTCTTATCTCTCTATCAGTACTAACCACTACTACTGCCACTATATATATATAGACCACCTGATAGAACCCAGGTCTTATCTCTCTATAACTACTAGCCACTACTACTGCCACTATATATATAGACCACCTGATAGAACCCAGGTCATATCTCTCTATCACTACTAACCACTACTACTGCCACTATATATATAGACCACCTGATAGAACCCAGGTCATATCTCTCTATCACTACTAACCACTACTACTGCCACTATATATATATAGACCACCTGATAGAACCCAGGTCTTATCTCTCTATCAGTACTAACCACTACTACTGCCACTATATATATATAGACCACCTGATAGAACCCAGGTCTTATCTCTCTTTCAGTACTAACCACTACTACTGCCACTATATATATATAGACCACCTGATAGAACCCAGGTCTTATCTCTCTATCAGTACTAACCACTACTACTGCCACTATATATATAGACCACCTGATAGAACCCAGGTCATATCTCTCTATAACTACTAGCCACTACTACTGCCACTATATATAGACCACCTGATAGAACCCAGGTCTTATCTCTCTATCAGTACTAGTCTAGTTAAAGTCAGAACAAAGCTGGCTGAAGAAAGAGGGGCCACTTAAAGTTAAGTTGTCGTCAGACATTCAATAGTCAGAGTAGGTTTGAGCTTTGATCACTTATCAGTCCTAGGCTACATGCTCTGTCCTGATACTGGTAGGCCTACAATGTTATTTGAACTGATCTGGGCCCGGTTTCCCAACAGCATATTAAGGCTAAGTTAACCTTCGTAGGAGCATTGTTAAATATCTGAGCTTTTTCCCAAAACCATCGTTAATTACATTGCACTTGAAAACACTCGTAACCTATCTCCTGCGTCAGACCAGTCATAGAACAGTTGGATACTTATTTGCCCTCCTGCGTCACTTTATACACAGATTATCTCTGCTAAACATAGAATCACATGGTTTATCCCTTGATAATTTAAGAACAAAGTGGAATACGTAGAGCTGGGTTGCTCTCTTCCAAGAGCAACTGGGTTGCTCTCTTCCAAGCTTGGAGATTTAACGATGCTCCAACAAAGATTCTAACGATGAACTTAAGATAAATAAATAATAAGCCATTTAGCAGACGCTTATATCCAAAGCGACTTACAGTCATGTGTGCATACATTTTTGTGTATGGGTGGTCCCGGGGATCGAACCCACTACCTTGGCGTTACAAGCACCGTGCTCTACCAGCTGAGCTACAGATGACCAAGCTGCTTTGAGAAACCGGTCCCTGGATAAGACCATCTGCTAAATGACTAAAATGTTGAATGTAAATGTTATACATACAGATCTCATGTTACTGTATTGAATTGTTAGTTTTAAATATTTATAAATGTATGTCACAAATGTATCATTTGTATAGTTCTTTACTAAAAATGTAGTTCTTAGTTACATTTGACTGTGTAAAACCTAGCAGTACTACTTATTTCTCTGAGAGTGAGACAGATATATATACCATTACTGTGTAAAATCTAGCAGTACTACTTATTTCTCTGAGAGTGAGGCAGATATATATTATTACTGTGTAAAACCTAGTAGTGCTACTTATTTCTCTGAGAGCGAGGCAGATATGTAGCATTTTGCAAAAAAACATGATTATTTGTCTCTCTGAAATGAAACCATCAAATTATAGATTTTAAATAAATACATGTCTGTCATTGAACAACCCCATGCCATGACTAGATGGTGAAAAAACACACCAATCTCTTTCATAATTTTCTTTAAAAAATAAAAGCAAATTGACGAACATTTCAGAAAATGGATTTATAGCGTTTTGGAATGAAACTCTTGTTTCCCCATCTGAGCTCAGAGTAGATGAGAGATGTAATGTTTGTCTCTGTTGTGTTGAAGCCCAATCAAGCAGGAGAGACCAGCCTCCCCTGTACCCAGCTGTGTGTCCATGAAGAGTGACAAGTCTATGGAACTTCCTATAGAGTTTAGAGAGGGAGACTTTTCTACTGAACAAAGGTAAGAAGAACTTATGGGTCATGGTCAGTGAGTTAAACAACACTGTCTCTAGTCATTTCTCCTCTCCCATTTTATCATTTATATTTGTTATTTTTATAATCCATAGGCTAATCCTTTTCTCAATTTTCATAGTCCTGAAACAATATTAAGCAAACACTACATTCCCTCCCTGTGTGTGTGTGTGTGTGTGTGAGTGTGGTGTATGTGTGTGTGTGTGTGTGTGTGTGCACTCCCTGGATGAGGAGATGTAATCTCTATCCTGATTGACGTGTCACTTTTACCCCTACCTACATGTACATATTACCTCAACTACCTGGTAACCCTGCACATTGACTCAGTACTGGTACTCCTTGTATATAGTCTAGTTATTACCTCAACTACCTGGTACCCCTACACATTGACTCAGTACTGGTACTCCTTATAGTCTCATTATTGTTATATCATTATGTTACTATTTCCTTTTTGTATTTAGCTAATTTTTCTTACTTTTTAACTGCATTGTTGGGAAAGGGCTCGTAAGTAAGCATTTCACGGTAAAGTGTACAGCTGTTGTATTCGGCGCATGTGAGAAATACAATTTGATTTGATTTGAAGCTCATTGGCAGAAACGAACGGTGGTCTCGTGCCGAACAGCGCATGTTCGGATGTTGAAGCACTGTGGCTAGGAAAAACTCCCTGGAAAGGCAGGAACCTAGGAAGAAACCTAGAGAGGAACCAGGCTCTGAGGGGTGGCCAGTCCTCTTCTGGCTGTGCTGGGGGGAGATTATAACAGTACATGGCCATTAAGGCCGGATCGTTCTTTAAGATGTTCAAATGTTCATAGATGACCAGCAGGGTCAAATAATAATCACTGTGATTATGGAGGTTGCAACAGGTCAGCACCTCAGGAGTAAATGTCAGTTGGCTTTTCATAGCCGAGCATTCAGAGGTTGAGACAGGTGAGAGAGAGAGAGATAGAGAGAGAGAGAGAGAGAGAGAGAGAGAGAGAGAGAGAGAGAGAGAGAGAGAGAGAGAGAGAGAGAGAGAGAGAGAGAGAGAGAGAGAGAGAGAGAGAGAGAGAGAGAGAGAGAGAGAGAGAGAGAGAGAGAGAGAGAGAGAGAGAGAGAGAGCACTTGGCTGTTCAACGTTAATAACGATGGTTTTGGGAAACAGCTCAGAGATTTAACAATGCTCCTACAAGGGTTTTAATTATGAACTTGGCTTTAAGATGCCCTGGATAAAAACATCTGCTAAATGACTAAAATGTTGAACGTAAATGTTTTCTTTGAATGGTACTGTATATGTATTACAAATGTAGTTATTTGTTACATTTGACTGTGAACAACCCATATTTGTATTTCTATGAGAGTGAGGCAATCTCTGAAATGAAACCATCAAGTGATAGATTTTAAACAAATACATGTCTGTCATTTTACATCCCATAATTACATAGTGAAAGAACTCACCAATCTCTTTCCTCATTTCTTGAAACAATAACATCTAATTGACCAACATTTCTGAAAATGGATATATAGCGTTTTGGAATGAAACTCTTGTTTCCCCATCTGAGCTCAGAGTAGATGAGAGATGTAATGTTTGTCTCTGTTGTGTTGAAGCCCAATCAAGCAGGAGAGACCAGCCTCCCCTGTACCCAGCTGTGTGTCCATGAAGAGTGACCGGTCTATGGAACAACCTATAACGTTTACAGAGGGAGACTTTTCTAGTGAACAAAGGTAAGAAGAACTCATGGGTCATGGTCAGTGAGTTAAACAACACTGTCTCTAATCATTTCTCCTCTCCCATTTTCCCATTTATTTTTGTTGTTTTCATAATCCATAGGCTAATCATTTTTTCCATTTTCATAGTCCTGAAACAATATTAAACAAACACAACATTCCCTCCCTGTGTGTGTGTGTGTGTGTGTGTGTGTGTGTGTGTGTGTGTGTGTGTGTGTGTGTGTGTGTGTGTGTGTGTGTGTGTGTGTGTGTGTGTGTGTGTGTGTGTGTGTGTGTTTGCACTCCCTGGATGAGGAGATGTAATCTCTATCCTGATTGCCTAGTCACTTTTACCCCTACCTACATGTACATATTACCTCAACTACCTGGTACCCTGCACATTGACTCAGTACTGGTACTCCTTGTATATAGTCTAGTTATTACCTCAACTACCTGGTACCCCTGCACATTGACTCAGTACTGGTACTCCTTGTATATAGTCTAGTTATTACCTCAACTACCTGGTACCCCTGCACATTGACTCAGTACTGGTACTCCTTGTATATAATTTAGTTATGACCTCAACTACCTGGTACCCCTGCACATTGACTCAGTACTGGTACTCCCTGTATATAATCTAGTTATTACCTCAACTACCTGGTACCCTGCACATTGACTCAGTACTGGTACTCCTTGTATATAGTCTAGTTATTACCTCAACTACCTGGTACCCCTGCACATTGACTCAGTACTGGTACTCCTTGTATATAGTCTAGTTATTACCTCAACTACCTGGTACCCTGCTCATTGACTCAGTACTGGTACTCCTTGTATATAGTCTAGTTATTACCTCAACTACCTGGTACCCCTGCACATTGACTCAGTATTGGTACTCCTTGTATATAGTCTAGTTATTACCTCAACTACCTCATACCCCTGGACATTGACTCAGTACTGGTACTCCTTGTATATAGTCTATGTATTACCTCAACTACCTGGTACCCTGCACATTGACTCAGTACTGGTACTCCTTGTATATAGTCTAGTTATTACCTCAACTACCTGGTACCCCTGCACATTGACTCAGTACTGGTACTCCTTGTATATAGTCTAGTTATTACCTCAACTACCTGGTACCCTGCACATTGACTCAGTACTGGTACTCCTTGTATATAGTCTAGTTATTACCTCAACTACCTGGTACCCCTGCACATTGACTCAGTACTGGTAATCCTTGTATATAGTCTAGTTATTACCTCAACTACCTGGTACCCCTGTACATTGACTCAGTACTGGTACTCCTTGTATATAGTCTAGTTATTACCTCAACTACCTGGTACCCCTGTACATTGACTCAGTACTGGTACTCCTTGTATATAGTCTAGTTATTACCTCAACTACCTGATACCCCTGCACAGGTGGAGATTATAAACTCAGCAAAAAAAGAAACGTCCTCACACTGTCAACTGCGTTTATTTTCAGCAAACTTAACATGTAAATATTTGTATGAACATAACAAGATTCAACAACTGAGACATAGACTGAACAAGTTCCACAGACATGTGACTAACAGAAATTGAATAATGTGTCCCTGAACAAAGGGGGAGTCAAAATCAAAAGTAACAGACAGTATCTGGTGTTGCCACCAGCTGCATTAAGTTCTGCAGTACATCTCCTCCTCATGTACTGCACCAGATTTGCCAGTCCTTGCTGTGTAATGTTATCCTACGCTTCCACCAAGGCACCTGCAAGTTCACAGACATTTCTGGGGGGAATGGCCCTAGCCCTCACCCTCCGATCCAACAGGTCCCAGACGTGCTCAATGGGATTGAGATCCGGGCTCTTCGCTGGCCATTGCAGAACACTGACATTCCTGTCTTGCAGGAAATCACGCACAGAACGAGCAGTATGGCTGGTGGCATTGTCATTATTACTGTGTAAAACCTAGCAGTACTACGTATTTCTCTGAGAGTGAGGCAGGTATATATTTTTACTGTGTAAAACCTAGCAGTACTACTTATTTCTCTGAGAGTGAGGCAGATATATATTAATACTGTGTAAAACCTAGCAGTACTACTTGTTTCTCTGAGAGTGATGCAGATATGTAGCATTTTGCAAAATAACATGATTATTTGTCTCTCTGAAATGAAACCATCAAGTGATAGATTTTAAACAAATACATGTCTGTCATTGAACAACCCCATGCCATGATTAGATAGTGAAAAAACACACCAATCTCTTTCATAATTTCTTTAAGCAACAAAAGCAAATTTACCATCATTTCAGAAAATGTATATATAGCATTTTTGAATGAAACTCTTGTTTCCCCATCTGAGCTCAGAGTAGATGAGAGACGTAATGTTTGTCTCTGTTGTGTTGAAGCCCAATCAAGCAGGAGAGACCAGCCTCCCCTGTACCCAGCTGTGTGTCCATGAAGAGAAACCGGTATATGATGCAACCTCTAAACTTTAGAGAGGGAGACATTTCTACTGAACAAAGGTAAGAAGAACTCATGGGTCATGGTCAGTGAGTTAAACAACACTGTCTCTAATCATTTCTCCTCTCCCATTTTCCCATTTATTTTTGTTGTTTTCATAATCCATAGGCTAATCATTTTTTCCATTTTCATAGTCCTGAAACAATATTAAACAAACACAACATTCCCTCCCTGTGTGTGTGTGTGTGTGTGTGTGTGTGTGTGTGTGTGTGTGTGTGTGTGTGTGTGTGTGTGTGTGTGTGTGTGTGTGTGTGTGTGTGTGTGTGTGTGTGTGTGTGTGTGTGTGTGTTTGCACTCCCTGGATGAGGAGATGTAATCTCTATCCTGATTGCCTTGTCACTTTTACCCCTACCTACATGTACATATTACCTCAACTACCTGGTACCCCTGCACATTGACTCAGTACTGGTACTCCTTGTATATAGTCTAGTTATTACCTCAACTACCTGGTACCCCTGCACATTGACTCAGTACTGGTAATCCTTGTATATAGTCTAGTTATTACCTCAACTACCTGGTACTCCTGTACATTGACTCAGTACTGGTACTCCTTGTATATAGTCTAGTTATTACCTCAACTACCTGGTACCCCTGTACATTGACTCAGTACTGGTACTCCTTGTATATAGTCTAGTTATTACCTCAACTACCTGGTACCCCTGTACATTGACTCAGTACTGGTACTCCTTGTATATAGTCTAGTTATTACCTCAACTACCTGATACCCCTGCACATTGACTCAGTACTGGTACTCCTTGTATATAGTCTAGTTATTACCTCAACTACCTGATACCCCTGCACATTGACTCAGTACTGGTACTCCTTGTATATAGTCTAGTTATTACCTCAACTACCTGATACCCCTGCACATTGACTCAGTACTGGTACTCCTTGTATATAGTCTAGTTATTACCTCAACTACCTGATACCCCTGCACATTGACTCAGTACTGGTACTCCTTGTATATAGTCTAGTTATTACCTCAACTACCTGATACCCCTGCACAGGTGGAGATGATAAACTCAGCAAAAAAAGAAACGTCCTCACACTGTCAACTGCGTTTATTTTCAGCAAACTTAACATGTGTAAATATTTGTATGAACATATCAAGATTCACCAACTGAGACATAAACTGAACAAGTTCCACAGACATGTGACTAACAGAAATTGAATAATGTGTCCCTGAACAAAGGGGGAGTCAAAATCAAAAGTAACGGACAGTATCTGGTGTTGCCACCAGCTGCATTAAGTACTGCAGTGCATCTCCTCCTCATGGACTGCACCAGATTTACCAGTTCTTGCTGTGTAATGTTATCCTACGCTTCCACCAAGGCACCTGCAAGTTCACAGACATTTCTGGGGGGAATGGCCCTAGCCCTCACCCTCCGATCCAACAGGTCCCAGACGTGCTCAATGGGATTGAGATCCGGGCTCTTCTCTGGCCATGGCAGAACACTGACATTCCTGTCTTGCAGGAAATCACACACAGAACGAGCAGTATGGCTGGTGGCATTGTCATGCTGGAGGGTCATGTCAGGATGAGCCTGCAGGAAGGGTACCACATGAGGGAGGAGGATGTCTTCCCTGTAACGCACAGCGTTGAGATTGCCTGCAATGACAACAAGCTCAGTCCGATGATGCTGTGACACACCGCCCCAGACCATGACGGACCCTCCACCTCCGAATCGATCCCGCTCCAGAGGACAGGCCTCGGTGTAACGCTCATTCCTTCGACGATAAACGTGAATCTGACCATCACCCCTGGTGAGACAAAACCGCGACTCGTTAGTGAACAACAGTTTTTGCCAGTCCTGTCTGGTCCAGAGCGATGGTGGGTTTGTGCCCATAGGCGACATTGTTGCCGGTGATGTCTGGTGAGGACCTGCCTTACAACAGGCCTACTAGCCCTCAGTCCAGCCTCTCTCAGCCTATTGCGGACAGTCTGAGCACTGATGGAGGGATTGTGCGTTCCTGGTGTAACTCGGGAAGTTGTTGTTGCCATCCTGTACCTGTGATGTTCGGATGTACCGATCCTGTGTAGGTGTTCTTACACGTGGTCTGCCACTGCGAGGACGATCAGCTGTCCGTCCTGTCTCCCTGTAGCGCTGTCTTAGGCGTCTCACAGTACGGACATTGCAATTTATTGCCCTGGCCACATCTGCAGTCCTCATGCCTCCTTGCAGCATGCCTAAGGCACGTTCATGCAGATGAGCAGGGACCCTGGGCATCTTTCTTTTGGTGTTTTTCAGAGTCAGTAGAAAGGCCTCTTTAGTGTCCTAAGTTTTCATAACTGTGACCTTAATTGCCTACCGTCTGTAAGCTGTTAGTGTCTTAACGACCGTTCCACAGGTGCATGTTCATTAATTGTCTATGGTTCATTGAACATGCAGTGTTTAAATGCAGTGTGTGTGTGTGTGTGTGTGTGTGTACTCCCTGGATGAGGAGATGTAATCTCATGTTTTGTCCACAGAAACCAACAGGAGAGATCAGAGTCAGAGATTCTCAGTGGTCAGTCTTCCCAGAGTCATCAAACAGACCTGGCCTCCATATTCAGTGTATGTGGTCCTGTTATGTACATTTGTTTTTGTTTACCTCAAGTAAAGTTGATCTGTCAATCATTCATTTATGTGTTAATAAGAAAGCATTTAGTCTCTTGCTTAACTGATTTACTTGATTTATTTCAGTTGCTTGAAGAGAATATTATGACATTTGTGAAGAAGGAGCTGAAGATGTTCAAGAGGATTCTTAGTCCAGAACTCCCAGAAGGCTTTGAGAGTCAGAAGCAGGATAAGGAAGTGGTGGATGCTGAAGATGAGAAGCAGGAGAGCAGTGCCAGAGAGGGGGCTCTGAAGATCACACTGCACGTCCTGAGGAAAATGAACCAGAAGGAGCTTGCTGACACACTGGAGAAAAGTAAGAGCTGTCTGCCTCATGTTGAATGATGTTTTAGAACATTTAAAAGCTGTAGCTAAAGTACAGCTAAAGTAGCTGTGTAACTCAGTGATATTGTAGCAGCCTTAACACAACACCTAGTGACCTCATCAAGTAGCAGCAGGGATGTGTTGTGTTGAGAGAGAGAGAGAGAGAGAGAGAGAGAGAGAGAGAGAGAGAGAGAGAGAGAGAGAATACCAATAATAATATAATCAGTCACACCAGTCTGTAATGCATTATGAAAACATTTACACATTTATACAGTCAGTTAAGCGAATAAATTATTATAATTAAAAAAATTATAACAGTCCCACAATACTGTAGGCATTAAATCAGACGTACTATTAATATCCTCTGTGTTATTTCATCATTCAGAAGAGCTTGCTGTGATTTTCCAACATAAACTCAAATCTAATCTAAAGAAGAAGTTTCAATGTGTATTTGAGGGGATCGCTAAACAAGGAAACCCAACACTTCTCAATAAGATCTACACAGAGTTCTACATCACAGAGGGTGGAACAGGAGAGGTCAATAATGAACATGAGCTGAGACAGATTGAGACAACAACCAGGAAACAAGCAAGACCAGAGACTGCAGTCAAATGTAACGACATCTTCAAACCCTTAACTGGACAAGACAAACCTATCAGAACTGTGCTGACAAACGGAGTCGCTGGCATTGGAAAAACAGTCTCTGTGCAGAAGTTCATTCTGGACTGGGCTGAAGGAAAAGCAAATCAGAATATCCAATTCATATTTTTTCATTCCCTTTTCGGGAGCTGAATTTGATGAAAGGGGAAAAACACACTTTGATTGAACTTCTCAATCACTTCTCAATGGAAACCAAAAAATCAAGAATCTCCAATTATGACAAGTACAAAGTTCTGTTCATCTTTGATGGTCTGGATGAGTGCCAACTGCCCCTAGACTTCCAGAAGAACAAGATTTGTCGGGACGTCACAGAGTCAACCTCAGTGGATGTTCTGCTGACAAATCTCATCAAGGGAAATCTGCTTTCCTCTGCTCTCCTCTGGATAACTACCCGACCTGCAGCAGCCAATCAGATCCCTTCAGGGTGTGTTGACCAAGTGACAGAGGTACGAGGGTTCAATGACCCACAGAAGGAGGAGTATTTCAGAAAGAGATTCAGTGATGAGGACCTGGCCAGCAGAATCATCTCACACATAAAGACATCAAGGAGCCTCCACATCATGTGCCACATTCCAGTCTTCTGTTGGATTTCTGCAACAGTCCTTGAACACATGTTGAGTACAGACAAGACAGAAGAGATGCCCAAGACTCTGACTGAGATGTTCATACACCTTGTGGTGTTTCATAGCAAACAGAAGAATGAAAAGTATCTTGGGAAAGAAGAGACAGGTCCACACTGGAATAAAGAGAGCATTCTGTCACTGGGAAAACTGGCTTTTCAACAGCTTGTTGAGGGCAATCTGATTTTCTATGAAAAAGACCTGAAAGAGGCTGGCATTGATGTCAATGAAGCCTCAGTGTACTCAGGATTGTGCACACAGCTCTTTAAAGAGGAATGTGGGCTGTACCAGGACAAGGTGTACTGCTTCGTGCATCTGAGCATTCAGGAGTTTCTGGCTGCTGTATATGTGTTCCTCTCATTCATCAACAACAATGAGAATCTAATGGCCAAACCTCAATCAACCAGGAACTGTTTTGCACTGTTCAGAGACAAGTCTGAAGTTACTTTATACAAGAGTGCTGTGGATAAAGCCTTACAAAGTGAGACAGGAAACCTGGACCTTTTCCTCCGCTTCCTTCTGGGCCTCTCACTGGAGTCCAATCAGAAGCACTTACGAGGTCTACTGACAAAGACAAGAAGCAGCTCACAGAGCCATGAAGAAACAGTCAAGTACCTCAAGAAGAAGATCAGGGAGAATCCCTCTCCAGAGAGGTGCATCAATCTGATCCACTGTCTGAATGAACTGAATGACCATTCTCTAGTGGAGGAGATCCAAAGCTACCTGAGATCAGAAAGTCTCTCAGAAGACAAACTGTCACCTTCACAGTTGTCAGCTCTGGTCTTTGTGTTGCTGACTTCAGAAAAGGAGCTGGATGTGTTTGACCCGAAAAAATACTCCAGATCAGAGGAAGGTCTTCTGAGGCTGCTTCCAATGGTCAAAGCCTCCAGAGCTGCTCTGTGAGTACATAAAATGACATTTAAGTACTAATCATCAGGAAGACATATTCAGTTTAGAGAAAAATATATATTATAATATGTATATAATATATAATATTAAATTGAAAAACTTACTGAATCAGTGCATTGGTGTTCACATTTGTATAACAATATGACCATACAATTCTAGGAGACGGAAGATGAATCTATGTTGTTTAAGAGAATAAACCAAATGCATCTGCCATTGTCCTTCTACACTACTGGTGTTAAAAGAACAGTGTGTTTGTGAAATCATGATGATCTCTTTGTCAGGCTGTCATTCTGTGGACTCACAGAGAAAGGCTGTGCTTCTCTGGTCTCAGCTCTGAAGTCAAACCCCTCACACCTGAGAGAGCTGGATCTGAGTAACAATGACCTGAAGGATTCAGGAGTGAAGCTGCTCTCTGCTGTCCTGGGGAATCCCCACTGTAAACTGGAGACTCTGAGGTCAGTATTCCTGTAGTTGGTCAACAAGTGATAACTGTTCACCAGATCCACATGTGTTTACCAGGCACACATAGTCCACACCATATGTGTTTGGACAGTGAAGTTTACAGTTTTAAATTTGGCGCTATGCTCCAGCAATTTGGATTTCAGATAGTAAGTTTCATATGAGGTGACAGTATATAATGTCACCTTTTATTTGAGGATAATTTCATACATATCTGTGTTACTGTTTAGAAATGAAAGCACTTTATGCCTCTGGTTCTCCCATTTGAAAAAGTCCTAATAATTTGGACATATTCACTTATATTGTATTAAAGTAGTCATAAGTTTAGTATTTGGTCCCATATTCCTTACCCACAGTGATTACATCAAGCGTGTGATTCTACAAACTTGTTGAATACATTTGCAGTTTGTTTTAGTTGTGTTTTGGATTATGTTTTTCCCAATAGAAACTGAATGGTGAATAATGTCCTGTCATTTTGGAGTCACTTCACTTGTATTGTCAGTAAGAATAGAATATGTTTCTGAACACTTGTACATTCATGTGGATGCTACCATGATTATGAATAATCATGAATGAATCGTGAATGATGATGAATGAGAAAGTTACAGAGGAACAAGGATCATACCCCCTCTGTTATTGGTAATGGTGAGAGGTTAGCATGTTTTGTTGTAGCCTCTGTAACTTTCTCACTCATTATTATTGATGATTCATTCATAATTTTTCTTAATCATGACATCATCAGGATGAATTTAGTAGTGTTTAGAAACATGTTATCTACTCACTTAGACAGAAAATTACTCCAGTCATCATCCACCATTCAGTTACTATTGGACAAAACATAACCCAAAACACAACCAAAACAAACTGCAAATGAAACCAACGAGTTTGGGACCAAATACTAAACTTTTGACTACTTTAATACACTGTAGGTGAATTGGTCAGAATACTTACGACTTCTTCAAATAGGGGGACTAGATACATAAAGTGCTTTCATTTCTAAATGGTGAAACAGATATGTATTAAAATACCCTCAAATAAAAGGTGACATTATATACTGTCACCTCATATGAAACATTTGATCTCAAATCCAAAATGCTGGAGTATAGAGCCACATTTAAAATGTTAGCTTCACTGTCAAAATAGATATGGTGTGGACTGTATACTCAATACAATCTAAATCTGATACCTCACTGTCTGTCTTTTGACTGATACTGCTTTTTAAACTGCTCTGGTCAGTCTACTCAAATATTCGTACAATACATTTTTATATCTAAGAGCAATACTTTGATAATTTCTAATAATGATACATTCATTTATGAATAGATATGTCAGGTTTCAGGACACTGATATATCTGAATATGTTGAAAAAATATACTGTCACTATTTTGTGTTTTTAATATGATTTGACTCTTTGCAGGCTGTCAGGCTGTCTAGTCACAGAGGAAGGCTGTGCTTCTCTGGTCTCAGCTCTGAAGTCAAACCCCTCACACCTGAGAGAGCTGGATCTGAGTAACAATGACCTGAAGGATTCAGGAGTGAAGCTGCTCTCTGCTGGACTGGGGAATCCCCACTGTAAACTGGAGACTCTGAGGTCAGTATTCCTGTAGTTGGTCAACAAGTGATAACTGTTCACCTGATCCACATGTGTTTACCAGGCACACATAGTCCACACCATATGTGTTTGGACAGGGAAGCTTACAGTTTTACATTTGGTGCTATGCTCCAGCATTTTGGATTTGAGATATAATGTTATATATTAGGTGACAGTATATAATGTCACCTTTTATTTGAGATTATTTTCATACATATCTGTTTCACCATTTAGAAATTAAAGCACTTTATGTATCTAGTCCCCCTATTTGAAGAAGTCATAAGTATTCTGTTCCCTTTATAAATATATATGGCAGGTTTCAGGACTCTGATGTATCTGAATATGTTGAAAAAATATACTGCCACTATTTTCACCACCAAAGAATAGCAGTGTGGTTTTAATATGATTTGACTCTTTGCAGACTGTCAGGCTGTCTAGTCACAGAGGAAGGCTGTGCTTCTCTGGTCTCAGCTCTGAAGTCAAACCCCTCACACCTGAGAGAGCTGGACCTGAGCTACAATCACCCAGGAGACTCAGGAGTCAGACTGCTCTCTGCTGGACTGGAGGATCCACACTGCAGACTGGAGAAACTCAAGTATGTAGAGGGTTTATGTCAATGTTCATATCAGACATGTTGGAGTTATCAGGCTAGTTAAGACAAACATTCTGACCACCACTTGGACTAAGTTATATAAAGACTGTGTGTGTGTGTCCAGTGTGTGTGTGTGTGTGTGTCCAGTGTGTGTGTTTGTGTCCAGTGTGTGTGTATATGTGTGTGTGTGTGTGTGTGTGTGGGTCCAGTGTGTGTGTCCAGTGTGTGTTTGTGTGTGTCCAGTGTGTGTGTCCTGTGTGTGTGTGTCCAATGTGTGTGTGTGTGTGTGTCCAGTGTGTATGTGTGTCCAGTGTGTGTGTCCAGTGTGTCCAGTGTGCGTGTGTATGTCCAGTGTGTGTGTGCGTGTGTGTGTCCAGTGTGTGTGTGTGTGTGTGTCCAGTGTGTGTGTCCAGTGTGTGTGTGTGTCCAGTGTGTGTCCAGTGTGTGTGTGTCCAGTGTGTGTGTCCAGTGTGTGTGTGTGTCCAGTGTGTGTCCAGTGTGTTTGTGTCACAAACACACACACTGGACACACACACACTGGACACACAATGGACAGAAATACACACTGGACACACACACACACAAACACACACACTGGACACACACACGCTGAACACACACTGGACACAAACACACACACACAAATACACACACTGGACACACACACTGGGCACACATACACACTGGACACACACACACACTGGACACACACAGACACACACACACACTGTACACACAAACTGGACACACACACACACACACTGGACACAAACACTGGACCCACACACACACACACACACACATACACACACACTGGACACACACACACACACTGGACACACACACAGACAAACATTCTTACCACCGCTTGTACAAAGTTATATGCTGAATGTGTGAGTGTGTCCAGTGTGTGTGTGTCCAGTGTGTGTGTGTGTGTGTGTGTGTGTGTGTGTGTGTGTGTGTGTGTGTGTGTGTGTGTGTGTGTGTGTGTGTGTGTGTGTGTGTGTGTGTGTGTGTGTGTGTGTGTGTGAGAGTTCAGGTGTATCCCTCAATGACTGTCTGTTCTTCTGCTTACCGCTACAGTGTGGAACATGGTGGAGAGAACACAATGAAACCTGGACTTAGAAAATGTGAGTGTTGACTGCTGTGTAGAATATGACTAAGAATAAGTCTTAATTCAAGTGAATTCAAAGTCAAAGACCCCCATCATTACTTACTTGGTCATATTAAATATCAGCTGTAGTTCTACAGAAGCACAAATCAGGGACACCAAAGTTTACAAAGAGTTGCTTTGACAATGTGTGTGTCTGTGTGTGGCGTGTTCCTGTTATGTTAGAAATGTGTGTGTGTCCCCGATGTGTGTCTGTGTGTGTGTGTTTTCATGCTTGCATGCATACAGGTGTGTGTGTGTGTGTGTGTGTGTGTGTGTGTGTTCAGTGTGTGTGTGTGTGTGTGTGTGTGTGTATGTGTGTGTGTGTGTGTGTGTGTGTGTGTGTGTGTGTGTTCAGAATGTGTGTGTGTTAATTAATGGGAATAAGTGTTTTTCTAAAGTGAGTTAACATTCTAATGTGAATGATGATGATTTCTAATATTGTGTCTGGTTTCATCCATCAGATGTCTGTGATCTCACACTGGACCTAAACACAGTAAACAGACACCTCTCTCTGTCTGAGGAGAACAGAAAGGTGACATATAGGAGACAGAAGCAGCCGTATCCTGATCACCCAGAGAGATTTGAGGACTATAGACAGGTGCTGTGTAGAGAGGGTCTGACTGGGCGCTGTTACTGGGAGGTAGAGTGGAGTGGTGGAGGGGCTGATATAGGAGTGACATATAAAGGAATCAGCAGGAGAGGAAGGGGGTGATGACTGTCTGATTGGATACAATGACAAGTCCTGGAGTCTGTTCTGCTCTGACAACAGTTACACTGCCTGGCACAATAAGAAGTCCACTCCCATAGACGTCCCCTCCTCCAGCTCCCACAGAGTAGGAGTGTATCTGGACTGGCCAGCCGGCACTCTGTCCTTCTACAGAGTCTCCTCTGACACACTGACCCACTTGAACACATTCCACTCCACATTCATTGAGCCCCTCTATCCAGGTGTTAGAGTTCATGTTGACTCCTCAGTGTCCCTGTAAATAATAACCGTGGTAACACTGACACACACACACACACACACACACACACACACACACACACACATCCTGGATATGCACACACACTGGACACACACACACACTGGACACACACACAAACACACACACTGGACACACACACACACTGGACACACACACACACACACTGGACACACACACACACTGGACAAACACACACTGGACACACATGCACACACACACACACACACACACTGAACACACACACACACACACTGGACAGACACACACACACTCACACTGGACACACACACACACACACACACTCTACACACACACAGGACACACACATTGAACACACACACAAACACACTAGACACACACACACACACTGGACACAAACACACTGAAAACACACACACTGAACACACACACACACAGGGCACACACTGGACAAAAACACACACTGGACACACACACACACGCGCTGGACACAAACACACTGAACACACTGAACACACACACTAAAAACACAAACACACACTGGACACACACACACACACACACACACACAAACACACACTGGATCCATACACACACATACTGGATACACACACTGGACAAACACACACACACAAACACACACACACACACACACACACACACACTGGATCCATACACACACACACACACTGGACACGCACACACGCTGGATAAACACACACATACTGGACACACACACACACACGCTGGACACACACCCACACACACACACTGGACACACTGAAACAAACACACACACTGAACACACACACACTGGACAAATACACACACACTGGACACACACACACACACACACACACACACTGAAAATACACACACACACACTGGACACACACACGCTGGACACACACACACACACACAAACACACACACACTGGACACACACACACGCACGCTGGACAACCACACACACACTGGACACACACACAGACACACTGGACACACACACACACACACACACTGGACACACACACAAACACACACACATAAACACACACACACTGGATCCATACACACAGTCACTGGACACACACACACACGCACACACACACTGGACACACACACACACTGGACACTCACACACACTCACACACAATCACACTGGACACACACACACACACACACTGGACAAACACACACACACACTGGACAAACACACACACACACACACACTGGACACACACGCACACTGGACAAACACACACACGCTGGACACACACACCAGACACACACACACACACTGGACACACACTCACACTGGAAACACACACACACACACACACACTGGACACAGACACACTCGACACACACACACTGGACACAAACACTGGACACACACACACACTGGAAACACACAAACACACTGAATCCACATACTGGACACAAACATACAAACACTTGACACACACACAAACAGTGGACACACACACACACTGGACACACATACACACTGGACACACACACACACACACACACACACACTCGACACACACACATTGGACACAAACACTTGACACACACACACACCCTTGACCTGTCGTCTGCCTGCCCCCTGTTTTGTTATTAAACATCTGTGATTCGAACGGTCTGCATCTGGGTCTTATCCTAAGTTCTGATAGTGCGAACCGGCCATGACTGACCCAGCAGACTGGGACCAGCTCCGCCACGCCGTCTCCTCCCAAGGAGCCACCATTGGGAGGCACTAGGAGTTACTTTGAGGTCTTATGGAAGGATTCCAGACCTTGGCGGAACGCCATGACCGTGTCTTGAAAACATTGCTGCAGCAATTCCGCTTATTATCTGTTAGCCACCCCGGCTTCCCGAGACCCCGCTTACCTCCTCGCTGGAGAGTCAGGAACCTGTCGGCCGTTTCTCTCCCAGTGTTTCCTCATCTTTGAGCTGCAGCCCTCGTCCTTCCCCTCGGACTGCTCGAAGATAGCGCACCTCATAATGTCCGGGAAGGCTCTCGCCTGGGCTACGGTGGTGTGGGAACAGCAATAAGCTTCAGTATGGAGGAGTTTGTGGCTGAGGTGAAAAAGGTTTGGGAGAGAGGCTGCCCGGAAGTTACTCCAGCTTTGTCAAGACTCCCGCAGTGTGGCGGCCTACGTTGGCTTCCGAGAACCTGCCTGGAACCCGAATCCCTGTTCGACATGTTCCTTCATGGATTATCGGAGGAGATTAAAGACGAGCTCGCAGTCCGGGAGCTGCCTACGGATCTCAACTCGCTCATCGACTTGACCTCTGGATCGATGGGCGGCTACGGGAACGTAGGAGAAGAGGTCTGATTCCGGTCCCACTCACCCAAGGATCCCACCTCGCCTCCGAGGAATCCCGGAAGTCCCCGGAATCAGACCTCTGGGGCCGATGAGAGTTTCATGGACGCTACCCTGGTGTCAGATCTGGGCATCCCCACTTAGCCCCTCTCCATTCCTATGGACGTTAGAGCGCTGGATGGGCACTCTATAGGTTGAGTCACCCACACTAATCCTCCTATCAACCCGCGAGTGTTAGGGAACCACAGTAAGTCAATGCAGTTCATGCTCATCAAGTCTCCTCAGGTATTGGGGTTTTCTTGGCTCCAGCGACACAATCCCCTTATCAACTGGACTGCTGGTGCTATCATGGGCTGGAGCCCGTTCTGCCACGCCCATTGCCTGAAGTCGGCGCCGCCTGCCCCGCGACGTCTTCCTGTGTGCTCGGAGGAAGCCTCGGACCTCTCCGCCGTTCCTGCGGAGTACCAGGACCTCCAGGAGGTTTTCAGCAAGGTACGGGCCACTTCGCTTCCTCCGCATCAAAACTATGACTGCGGGATCGACCTTCTCCCGGGCACTACACCACCCTGTGGAAAGCTGTATTCACTGTTGGGTCCGGAGACCAAGGCTATGGAGACGTATATCGAGGACTCCCTGGCTGCAGGGGGTATCCGTCCTTCTGCCTGTCACCAGCGCAGGTTTCTTCTTTTTGGAGAAGAGGGACAAAACCCTGCGCCCGTGCATCAACTACCGGGGCCTCAATGACATCACAGTTAAGAACCGCTACCCGCTGCCACTAATCGCCTCGGCATTCAAGCCGCTCCAGGGGGCCACTATTTTCTCTAAGTTGGAGCTGCGGAAACTCCTACCATCTGGTGTGGCTACGGGAAGGTGACGAGTTGAAGACAGCCTTCAACACTGCTAGCGGTCACTACGAATACCTGGTGATGCCATTCGGTCTGACCAATGCTCCTTCTGTGTTCAAGGCGCTGGTTAACAACATTCTCTGCAAGATGTTGAACCGCTCCGTGTTTGTCTACCTCGACGACATCCTCGTCTTTTCCCGCTCAGCTCAAGAACACGTTCTCCACGTCCACAGGTCTTCCAGCGGCTCCTGGAGAACCAACTTTTTGACAAAGCAGGAAAATGCGAATTCCATCACTCCACCATCTCCTTCCTTGGATAAATCATAGCTGCTGGTAATGTGCAGATGGATCCCGGAAAGGTGAGAGCGGTGGTGGATTGGCCCCAACCCACGTCCAGAGTGCAGCTGCAACGCTTCTTAGGATTTGCTCATTTCTATCGCAGTTTTATCTGGGGCACCTTGGTTACAGCACCCTGGTTACAGCTCCCTGAATTCCCCCCTTTCAGCACTGACCTCTCCCAAGGTCCCGTTCACGTGGTCCCCAGCTGCTGACCTGGCGTTCCTGGACCTTAAACACCGCTTCACCATAGCTCCCATATTAATCCATCCGGACCCGTCCCGTCAGTTCGTGGTGGAGGTAGACGCTTCGGATGTCGGAGTGGGGGGCAGTCCTGTCCCAGTGTTCTGCCCTGGAGCTGCATCCCTGCGCCTTCTTCTCCCATCGTCTTAACTCCATGGAGAGGAATTATGATGTGGGGAATCGAGAACTACTCACGGTGAATATGGCATTGGAGGAGTGGAGGCGGATCACATGAACCTGGAATATCTCCGCACCGCCAAGCGTCTCAACACCAGGCAAGCTCGATGGGCCCTGCTGTTCACCCGGTTCAACTTTACCATCTCCTACCGCCAGGGGGTCCAAAAATGTTATGCCGGATGCGCTTTCACGCTGCTATAGCCCCGCTGCTACACCCTCGGACCCTGAGACCATCCTTCCTACCTTGTGTCTGTTGGCTACACTCATCTGGGGAATAGAGAACCAGGTCCCTGAGGCGCTGCGTTCCCAGCCGGACCCCGACGCTGCCCGCTCCCTGGTCCTTGAATGGGCTCATTCCTCCAGGCTTGCCTGGCTCCCGTCGGACCCTGGCCTTTGTGCGACAACACTTTTGGTGGCCCACCATGGTCCCTGACGTCTCCACTTTCATCGCCGCCTGAACTGTCTGTGCATAGAATAAGACTCCTCAGCAAGCTCTGGCTGGCCTCCTTCAACATCTTCCTGTTCCTCACCGTCCCTGGTCACATATATCCCTGGACTTTGTCACTGGTCTCCCTCTGTCTGATGGCAACACCACTATCCTCACGGTGGTGGACAGGTTTTCCAAAGCCACCCATTTCATTCCCCTCCCCAAGCTACCCTCTGCCAAGGAGACAGCCCAGCCCGGCTTCCGGATCCATGAACTTCCGGTGGACACAGTCTCCGACCGTGGTTCTCAGTTCTCATCCCGGTTCTGGAAGGCATTCTGCACCTTCATTGGGTCGTCGGCCAGCCTGTCCTCCGCCAGCAACTCGTGTGGGTAGAATACACACGCAACACCCTCCCCTGCTCAGCCCCTGGTCTCTCGCCTTTCGAGTGTTCGATGGGTTATCAGCTCCCGCTCTTCCCTGAGCAAGAAGAAGAGGTCAACATACCCTCGGCCCAGATGTTCATCCGCCGCTGTCTCTGTACCTGGAAGAGAATCCGGTCTGCTCTTCTCAAGACCACCTCCAGGTATCGACTACAGACGGAGCGCCACCGGACCCCGGCTCCCCATTATCGTCTTGGGCAGAGGGTATGGCTGTCCACTTGGGATCTGCCCCTTCGGGTGAAGTCCCACAAACTTTGCCCCCGTTTTATCGGCCCTATCCCTATCTCTAAGATCCATAGCCCCTCTGCTGTTCGTCTTCTGTTGCCCGCACCCTCCGTATTCATCCCACTTTTCATGTATCAAGGATTAAACCTCTGTCTCACAGCCTTCTGTCTCCTCATTCTCGTACTCCTGTTTCTCTCTAGCCCCAGTTTTTCTAGTTTTTACGGTTTTGACCACTCTGCCGGCCCTGACCCTGAACCTACCTGCCGTTCTGTACCTTACTGACTCTGCCCTGGATTACCGACCTCTGCCTGCCCTTGACCTATCGTCTTCCTGCCCCCTGTTTTGTTAATCAACATCTCTGATTCGAACTGTCTGCATCTGGGTCTTATCCTGAGTTATGATAGAGACGGACGTCAGAGCGGGAAAACAACGTGATTAAAAGGGAGGAATATACAGTGATTAAAAGAAATGACATTTATTCAACTGTGAAGACAAACATTTTAATTAAAACTGCTAAATGAGCTAATTTAGGAGGAAACTTCAGTGAGTGAAGTGAATGAAGATCACGTGACTGAGGAAACCATTGCCGTGGTTGAGGACAATATTGAAGTGAGTGATGTCCGTAATTGTTGGAAACGTTGGACAGTTTAATGAAAGTATTGAGCAGTGGAGCTCATATACAGAACGGTTTGAATATGTTCATCAGGAATTTAGTGGGTTCATCTAACAATCCTAATCACCAGTTGATACATTTTAATCTCATACTCAGGGTATACGTTCCACCTAGAAAACATAATTTAATAAAAATCATAACCTCTCCTCTGTGTGATCTATGTAATCAAGGTGCCTTGGGCTCCTTTAATCATATATACTGGGAGTGACCAGGGGACATGTTTTGGAAAGAGGTATCCTCATAGCTTGTTCCCCCAAACTGTTATTACTGAATGATAATTCACCACTGTCATTACAGCAAAGACATATAATGTTGTCAGGTTTGGAACTAAGATGGCAACCACCACACCTCATTGGATCAGAACTTTTATAGATATAATTTATTTAGAACTATCCACTGCTAGGTTCCATGGGGCTAGCCAAACAACAATTGACAGCTGGTTATCTGTAGCTGAAATCATAAAAGTGTGTTTTTTACCCAACAGATTGCCCATTCACTAACATTTTCATGCAAGTGTGTGCCTTTCTGATTGTATCACAACTTCATTTTGTATTTAACTTCATGGAGATCAGGTTGGGTGGGTTGGGGTGATCCCAGGAGGGGTTGGAGGGTGGGTTGGGGTGGTCCCAGGAGGGGTTGGAGGGTGTGTTGGGGTGGTCCCAGGAGGGGTTGGAGGGTGGGTTGGGGTGGTCCCAGGAGGGGTTGGAGGGTGGGTTGGGGTGGTCCCAGGAGGGGTTGCAGGGTGGGTTGGGGTGGTCCCAGGAGGGGTTGGAGGGTGGGTTGGGGTGGTCCCAGGAGGGGTTGGAGGGTGTGTTGGGGTGGTCCCAGGAGGGGTTGGAGGGTGTGTTGGGGTGGTCCCAGGAGGGGTTGGAGGGTGGGTTGGGGTGGTCCCAGGAGGGGTTAGAGGGTGGGTTGGGGTGGTCCCAGGAGGGGTTGGAGGGTGGGTTGGGGTGGTCCCAGGATGGGTTGGAGGGTGGGTTGATGCAGCTCAGGTGGGTGATTGTACAGTACCAGTCAAAAGTTTGCTGGTAACTCGAATGAACTTATCCTCTGCAGCAGACTTAACTCTGGGTCTTTCCTTTGGCGGTCCTCATGAAAGCCAGATCATAGCGCTTGATGGTTTTTGCAACTGCACTGGAAGAAACTTTTGAAGTTCTTGACATTTTCCGGATTGACTGACCTTCATATCTTAAAGTAATGGACTTTTGTTACTCTTTGCTTATTTGAGCTGTTCTTGCCATAACATGGACTTGGTCTTTTACCAAATAGGGCTATCTTCTGTATACCACCCCTACCTTGTCACAACACAACTGATTGGCTCAAACGCATTAAGAAGGAAAGAAATTCCACAAATTCACTTTTAAGAAGGCACACCTGTTAATTGAAATGCATTCCAGATGACTACCTCATGAAGCTGGTTGAGAGAATGCCAAGAGTGTGCAAAGCTGTCATCAAGGCAAAGGGTGGCTACTTTGAAGAATCTCAAAAATAAAATATATTTTGATTTGTTTAACACTTTTTTGGTTACTACATGATTCCATATGTGTTATTTCATAGTTTTGATATCTTCACTGTTATTCTACAATGTCCAAAATAGTCAAAATAAAGAAAAACCCTTGAATGAGTAGGAGTGTCCAAACTTTTGACTGTTTGACGGAATCATGGCTCTCTCCGGATATACTGTCCCCGTCCATAAAGCCAGCTGGGTTCTCAATACATCATGTAGATGGGAATAATACATTATATATATATTCCATATTCTCTCCATATATTCTATTGAATCTGTCGACAACATTCTAACTGAAAGGTACACTGTATTTAAAGGGATGGCCGAAGATAAATGCGCTAAAAACCCCATTGAATGAAAACTCCACGAGAAAATCTGTTGGCCAGCAAGTGGGAGGGTTTTCAGCTGTTGAATGACATTTATTCAGAGCGCGTAAGGTAGCCACACCTGCAAAGAAGTCTGAATACCAAATACTGAGAAGTGGGTACATTCCTACGTCGGGATCAGGCCCTAAATTAAGTGAGTTAACGTTCTAATGTTAATTATGATTTCTAATATTGTGTCTGCTTTCATCCATCAGATGCCTGTGATCTCACACTGGACCCAAACACAGCATACAGATATCTATCTCTGTCTCAGGAGAACAGAAAGGTGACATGTAGGAGGATGATGAAGCAGCCGTATCCTGATCACCCAGAGAGATTTATGGACCGTGGAAATGTGCTTTGTAGAGAGGGTCTGACTGGGCGCTGTTACTGGGAGGCAGAGTGGAGTGGAAGCGATACTTACATAGGAGTGACATATAAAGGAATCAACAGGATAGGAGTGCTTACAGACTGTGGGCTTGGATACAATGACAAGTCCTGGAGTCTGTACTGCCCTAAAAACATTTTCAAGCACAATAATGAGTCCACTACCATAGACGTCCCCTCCTCCAGCTCCCACAGAGTAGGAGTGTATCTGGACTGGCCAGCCGGCACTCTGTCCTTCTACAGAGTCTCGTCTGACACACTGACCCACCTGAACACATTCCACTCCACATTCACTGAGCCCCTCTATCCAGGGTTTTATGTTTGGTATGAGGGCACCTCAGTGTCCCTGTGTCAAACACAACATGATGTTTCACTCTAATCATGGTCATGTTCAGTAAGACACACTGGAGCAACAATGTTGAATAGCTCTCTAGTGTGTAAACATATGATTGGAAATATTCATGAATACACACCGTTGAAGTTGACAGACATTGTCAACTAGAGTCATTCATTAATAGAATGAATCACCACACTGTGTTGTAAAAACTGGTTTCATTTATAAATCATTGATCTTGTTGTTATTGGGCTTCTTGGTGTACTTAAAGGACATATTTCACCAGAACCACTAGTTAATGCTGAAAGGTTCAGGTTCCACAGGAGACATCAGGAAGAGGGAGAATCAGTAACAATGTTTGCTGCTGCATTAAAGAAACTACCAGAACACTGAGTTTAATGCTGTTCTAAATGACATCATTAGAGACAGACTAGTATGTGGGCTACGGAGTGAAGCTACACAAAAGAGACTGTTGACTGAAAGTCATCTGACCTTGGCAAAGGACATTGAAATCAGTGTGTCCATGGAACTAGCTGCTAAAGAGGCTCATCAGTTGAGTTCATCAGGAACTTAGTGGGTTCATCTAACAATCCTAATCATCAGCTGATACATTTTAATCTCATACACAGGGTATACCTTCCACCTAGAAAACATCGTTTAATGAACATATTAACCTCTCTTCTGTGTGATCTATGTAATCAAGGTGCCTTTGGCTCCTTTATGCATATTCATATGTAGCAAAGAACTATTGACAGCTGGTTACCATAAAATAACTACTGCAGTGGGTTTTTACCCAACAGATCGCCCGTTCATGATCATTTAGTGCAAATGTGTACCTTACTGATTTTATAATAATAATTGTATTTACCTGCAATAACTAGTTTCCATAATATACTGATATATATTTTAACAGTATTCTGTCTCTAGCTGTATAATCATTCCTGCTGCTATTTTTTCTGATATATATTTTAACAGTATTGTGTCTCTAGCTGTATAACCATTCCTGCTGCTATTTGTTCTGATATACACTACCGTTCAAAAGTTTGGGGTCACTTTGAAATGTCCTTGTTTTCGAAAGAAAAGCAATTTTTTTGTCCATTAAAATAACATCAAATTGATCAGAAATACAGTGTAGACATTGTTAATGTTGTAAATGGCTATTGTAGCTGGAAACGGCTGATTTTTATTGGAATATCTACATAGGCGTACAGAGGCCCATTATCAGCAACCATCAGTCCTGTGTTCCAATGGCACGTTGTGTTTGCTAATCCAAGTTGATCATTTTAAAAGAACAATTGATCATTAGAAAACCCATTTGCAATTATGTTAGCACAGCTGAAAACTGTTGTGCTGATTAAAGAAGCAATAAAACTGGCCTTCTTGAGACTAATTGTGGGTTCGATTACAGCATCAAAATGGTCAGAAACAAATAACTTTCTTCTAAAACTCGTCAGTCTATTCTTTGTTCTGAGAAATGAAGGCTATTCCACGTTCTGTTTCAGCTCAACTGTCTCCCCACCCTGATAATAAAGTGTTTTTATTGGTATCTTCCACTAGATGGCAGTAAACACCTGCTGTAACTAGACTACGACTATGTGTTCGGTTTCATACATGCAGTTTCCCAGAGGAGGAGCGCTGATCTAGGATCAGGTCCCCCCTGTCCATTTCATCTTATTCATTATGATCTAAAAGGCAAAACTGATCCCAGATCAGTACTCCTACTCTTTATGAATACTGTCACCGGTGACTCCTCAAGATGAGGCTCATGATTTATAAGTTTTATTCTTGAAGAATCAATTAGTATCATTAATTGAACTGCTTTGCCATGAACAGATCTGTGAGGTCTAAACTTAAAGGTACTATATAGACTTTATGGTCATTTTAATGGGGTTGAACATTCATCCCATCAGATTGTGTAAAGGATTTTATGAGTTCAGAAAAATACTGACTTGGAAGCATCTCTCTGACCTCACCCTGCTGAAACACACCCAAGTAAAGACCACATAGCTACAGTTATATGCTTTCCTGTTTTTACCCACTTTTACAGCCAATGTGTGCACTGGCATCCATATGAATCAGTGGAAAATACAGACTAGTTAGCCATCTCCCAATAGATGGACCCCACGCAGAACTTTCAGCAATGCAGCATCTTCAGTAAGCGAGTATTCCAGACACTCTCTTCTTATGAACCAGTTGCTATTAAATGAAGGTTTTTGGACAGAAAACCTGCGGCTACGGTAGGATTCTAGGCTAATCTGGGCTGGCACCTCTGTTCCAAGATAGTCAGGAACAGTCGGAGGTGGAGGGGGCTGTGGAGCCATTATCCTGGCGGTGCTTGTGGAAGGGTGGGTAGGCTCTGCACACGGAGCTAACTGGAGCTCGGCAGCATCATCACTGTTGGGCTTGCCGGCGGCCTCGCTGGTTTGATGATGCTGCTGCTGCTCATCACTCTTCCTTTGGCTTTGTTTGGCTACTTTTTGTACCGTTGTCTGAAGAAGCCTATTGTGGTGAAACGTCAGGAGTACGTTTTTTTGTTGTTGAAACTTTTAAATGAGCCACATGGATGCTAACTGGGGACTCAGCTAAAACTAGACAAATACACCTTTTTATTTTGGTATTTTGGGGACCAAATAAATGTACACCAACAGTGGACAATTCCCAGCAAAAGCATGGAGCTCCAACTCTCTAGTGGAGAATAGAGGGAGTATTCCCCTTGGAGAATCCAGAGTGGCTCACTGAAGAAAAACATATTGGAGAATAACAACAATCTCAATCTGAAGCTACAAAGAAAAAAGGGGAATTCTTCTGAAAATCAGGAACACCATTCTTCCTCCTGCCCCACCTATTGTCCCTGTATGAATATTAGTTGGCATCTAATTGGAGAACATACTGCTTTATAGATCCCAGCCTGACAAACAATTGTTTGGGCCTTACTTTGAGCACTTTGCACTGTGCCTCCATTGAGTCTCCATGTGTCAAGCAGTACAGAGAAACGCCCTCTAGATGACAGCAGAGGCCTGCTCTTGGATCTACCATCTATATCAGCTAGTGAACTCAGGAGGATGGTGATTGTTTAACTAATTGTCTCTATTTTATATTTGAGGGATAATAGTTATCGTCTGGTAAAGGTTTTCATTTATTCATCATAGCTTGATGTCTTTTTTCCTGTGCTGCTTGGGTGCATTTGTTTCACAGTGCAGGTTTCAGGGCGCCTTGGTGCTTTATCTTGGCCAGGTCACAGTTGAAAATGAGAACTTGTTCTCAACTGGCTTCTTACCTGGTTAAATAAAGGGGAAATATAAATAAAATAAATAAAAATGCTGATTGGTTGACGTTTGTGTGTGCGGGTAGGCGCTGTTGGTGACTATGAACACATCCTCTGTTGTTGTTGTTTTGTTGTTGTTGTTGTTGTTGTTGTTGAGGACATGCTCACGTGGGGCTAAATAGTCCCAGTCATTATTGTTGCCGATGTTTTGTCGCTTTGATTCAAATTGTATTTTGTGACTCGACTAACAATATATTCATGTTACAGGGAACAGTCCAATGCACTTCTAATGCCATATACATATAATTTTAGAATGAACCTCTTTGGGGCGATGCTCTGCATAGCAGGTACATCTATCTTAAAGACTAGCGTCTAAGGGTATGGTTTTATTAACTCCCTCAGTTGGGGAGGGGGTTGGTGGGTTTTGGGGTAGGGGTCAGGGTATTAGCTCACCAGATGGTTTACTATTTTATACTTTTCATCATTTCATTTAGTTTCTATATTTTTCCCTCTTTCTTATTATCTTTAAAGATGCTCCTAATAACTATACATTTATGCCACTTAACATTAGGGGTACTGTAATGAATACTCAGGGAGAAAAAAGGTGTAGATTCACGCGCAGATCGCGGCAGGTGTTTATTACGCCTTTACAGAAGACAGGAATCGTGGTCACAGGCAGGCAATGGTCATACACAGGTAGGCAAACAGGCAGGTGAATCAAAACTAGGACTGAAGGATATAACTGGTTCTCACAAACGAGCTAGGAAAAAGTCCTTAGTAACTAGTGGTTCTGGTGAAAAAATGTCCCTTTAAGTATCTCCAAAATATCCCCATACGTCTTATTACCTGTTCTGACTGGCTGTAGCAGGCTGCCTAGTAAATTAAATGTCTTGGGCCAACTTACACTAAAACATGTAGGCACAATGTTGTCCCTCATCCATGTCATTTACAAGAACAAAAATATTCAAAACCGTTTTCTGTATATGAGCTCCCACTGCTCAATACTTTTCATCAAACTGTCCCAATGTTTTCCAACAATTCCAATAATTGTTTCATTTCTCAATAAGTTCCTGATTGTCACTCACTTCAATATTGTCCCCTCAACCAAAGCAATATTTTCCTCAGTCACGTGATCTTCATTCACTTCACTCACTGATGTTTTCCTCCTAAATTCGCTCATTTAGCAGATTTGATTAAAAGGTTTGTCTTCACAGTTGAATAAAATGTCCCTTTCCTTTAATCACTGTATGTTCCTCCTTTTTAATCACGTTGTTTTTCCCACTCCGATGTCCCGTCTCCCAGTCCTTTTCTGCCGTCCCATGACGATGTTAACTCCAGTGGGTGGAAAAAGTACCCCAATTGTCATACTTGAGTAAACAGTAAAAGATACCTTAATAGAAAATGACTCAACTAAAAGTGAAAGTCCACACAGTAAAATACTACTTGAGTAAAAGTCTAAGAGTATTTGGTTTTAAATATACTTAAATATCAAAAGTAAAATGTAATTGCTAAAAATATACTAAAGTATCAAAAAGTAAAAAGTACAAGTATAAAATCATTTCAAATTCCCTTACATAAAAGCAAACCAGACGATTTTTCTTGTTTTTAAAAATGTACGTTCAGCCAGAGGCACACTCCAACACTCAGACAATTTTACAAAACAAAGGCATTTGTGTTTAGTGAGTCCCCCCAGATCAGAGGCAGTAGGGATGTTTCTCTTGATAAGGGGTGTGAATTGGACCATTTTTCTGTCCTGCTAAGCATTCAAAATGTAACGAGTACTTTTGGGTGTCAGGGGAAAAATGTAAGGAGTAAAAAAGTACATTATTTTCTTTAGGAATGTAGTGAAGTAAAAAGTAAAAAAAAAATATAAATAGTAAAGTCAAGTACAGATACCCCAAAAAAACTACTTAAGTAGTACTTTAAAATTATTTTTTACTTAAGTACTTTTAAAACCACTGGTTAACGCTCTTTCTTAGCTAGCTCGACTATGCACTTGCCTCTGCTAGCAATACACTGTGCTAACATTAGCCCTAGGACTGGGACCACAGAAAAATAACAGTTTTTAAAACAGTTGTAAAAAACCCACTTCTTCCAGACAGAATAGTTCCTGTAGATTCAGACTAACTCATCACCAATCTTTTGTTTATGTCTCGTGGGTTTCATAAACCACGTCGGTACAACAATTCAATAATGATGAGACAGGAGGACAGGAATCAGTTCAACCATTTATCTGGAACGTGATTCATCTCAAACACATACAAAACCCCCCATGATGCTCTGCGGCACAACCCCCAATATACAACAAAATACATAGATAAGTAAATGGACACTAAACAAAAACTCATAGAGGAATTTTAAAATGTTCATTTCTAGAAAGTAGGGCCATGGGATAGGGTCAGAAAGGTCAGTATGTTTGATAACTGGTTACAGAGGTGACATAACAAGCATAAGGTCCATTATAACACAGTGAAGTAGAGGTGGGAGCTAAAAAGCAGACATGGACAGTGAGACGGTGTGAGGAGGTCAGGGGTGAAAACACTAGATCAGGACAGGTAGAAATGGCAGGGCTGGTTGTGTTCAGTGTGTGGTCCAGTGTGTGTGTGTGTGTGTGTGTGTGTGTGTGTGTGTGTGTGTGTGTGTGTGTGTGTGTGTGTCCCAGTGTGTGTTTGTCCAGTGTGTGTGTGTGTGTGTGTCCCCCTGTGTGTGTGTGTGTGTGTGTGTGTTCAATGTGTG
>NC_139989.1:86320255-86365255 GCF_964263955.1 Coregonus lavaretus
GGAGGGGGTTGGTGGGTTTGGGGTAGGGTCAGGGTATTAGCTCACCAGATGGTTACTATTTTATACTTTCATCATTTCATTTAGTTTCTATATTTTTCCCTCTTTCTTATTATCTTTAAAGATGCTCCTAATAACTATACATTTATGCCACTTAACATTAGGGTACTGTAATGAATACTCAGGGAGAAAAAGGTGTAGATTCACGCGCAGATCGCGGCAGGTGTTTATTACGCCTTTACAGAAGACAGGAATCGTGGTCACAGGCAGGCAATGGTCATACACAGGTAGGCAAACAGGCAGGTGAATCAAAACTAGGACTGAAGGATATAACTGGTTCTCACAAACGAGCTAGGAAAAGTCTTAGTAACTAGTGGTTCTGGTGAAAAATGTCCTTTAAGTATCTCCAAAATATCCCCATACGTCTTATTACCTGTTCTGACTGGCTGTAGCAGGCTGCCTAGTAAATTAAATGTCTTGGGCCAACTTACACTAAAACATGTAGGCACAATGTTGTCCTCATCCATGTCATTTACAAGAACAAAATATTCAAACCGTTCTGTATATGAGCTCCACTGCTCAATACTTTCATCAAACTGTCCAATGTTTCCAACAATTCCAATAATTGTTCATTTCTCAATAAGTTCCTGATTGTCACTCACTTCAATATTGTCCTCAACCAAAGCAATATTTTCCTCAGTCACGTGATCTTCATTCACTTCACTCACTGATGTTTCCTCCTAAATTCGCTCATTTAGCAGATTTGATTAAAAGGTTTGTCTTCACAGTTGAATAAATGTCCTTTCCTTTAATCACTGTATGTTCCTCCTTTTTAATCACGTTGTTTTCCCACTCCGATGTCCGTCTCCAGTCCTTTTCTGCCGTCCATGACGATGTTAACTCCAGTGGTGGAAAAAGTACCCAATTGTCATACTTGAGTAACAGTAAAGATACCTTAATAGAAAATGACTCAACTAAAAGTGAAAGTCACACAGTAAAATACTACTTGAGTAAAAGTCTAAGAGTATTTGGTTTTAAATATACTTAAATATCAAAAGTAAATGTAATTGCTAAAATATACTAAAGTATCAAAAGTAAAAGTACAAGTATAAATCATTTCAAATTCCTTACATAAAGCAAACCAGACGATTTTCTTGTTTTTAAAATGTACGTTCAGCCAGAGGCACACTCCAACACTCAGACAATTTACAAACAAAGCATTTGTGTTTAGTGAGTCCCCCAGATCAGAGGCAGTAGGGATGTTCTCTTGATAAGGGTGTGAATTGGACCATTTTCTGTCCTGCTAAGCATTCAAAATGTAACGAGTACTTTTGGGTGTCAGGGAAAATGTAAGGAGTAAAAAGTACATTATTTTCTTTAGGAATGTAGTGAAGTAAAAGTAAAAAAAATATAAATAGTAAAGTCAAGTACAGATACCCCAAAAAACTACTTAAGTAGTACTTTAAATTATTTTTACTTAAGTACTTTAAACCACTGGTTAACGCTCTTTCTTAGCTAGCTCGACTATGCACTTGCCTCTGCTAGCAATACACTGTGCTAACATTAGCCTAGACTGGACCACAGAAAATAACAGTTTTAAACAGTTGTAAAAACCCACTTCTTCCAGACAGAATAGTTCCTGTAGATTCAGACTAACTCATCACCAATCTTTTGTTATGTCTCGTGGGTTTCATAACCACGTCGGTACAACAATTCAATAATGATGAGACAGGAGACAGGAATCAGTTCAACCATTTATCTGGAACGTGATCATCTCAACACATACAAACCCCCATGATGCTCTGCGGCACAACCCCAATATACAACAAATACATAGATAAGTAAATGGACACTAAACAAAACTCATAGAGGAATTTAAATGTTCATTTCTAGAAAGTAGGGCCATGGGATAGGGTCAGAAAGGTCAGTATGTTTGATAACTGGTTACAGAGGTGACATAACAAGCATAAGGTCCATTATAACACAGTGAAGTAGAGGTGGGAGCTAAAAGCAGACATGGACAGTGAGACGGTGTGAGGAGGTCAGGGGTGAAACACTAGATCAGGACAGGTAGAAATGGCAGGGCTGGTTGTGTTCAGTGTGTGTCCAGTGTGTGTGTGTGTGTGTGTGTGTGTGTGTGTGTGTGTGTGTGTGTGTGTGTGTGTGTCCAGTGTGTGTTTGTCCAGTGTGTGTGTGTGTGTGTGTCCTGTGTGTGTGTGTGTGTGTGTGTTCAATGTGTGTGTGTCCAGTATGTGTGTGTGTTCAGTGTCAGTGTGTGTGTATGTATTCAGTGTGTGAGTGTGTGTGTTTCCAGTGTGTGAGTGTGTGTGTTTTCAGTGTGTGTGTGTGTCCAGTGTGTTTCTGTCCAGTGTGTGTGTGTGTGTTTGTGTGTGTGTGTGTGAGTCCTGTGTGTATTTGTCCAGTGTGTGTGTGTGTGTCCAGTGTGTGTGTGTGTTCAGTGTGTGTTTAGTGTGTGTGTCCAATGTGTATGGATGTGTATGTCCAGTGTGTGTGTGAATCCAGTGTGTGTGTATGTGTGTGTGTGTGTCCAGTGTGTGTGTGTGGATGCGTGTCAAGTGTGTGTGTGTCCAGTGTGTGTGTGTGTGTTCAGTGTGTGTGTGTGATCAGTATGTGTGTGTCCATTGTGTTTGTGTATCCAGTGTGTGTGTCCAGTGTGTGTGTGTGTTCAGTGTGTGTGTGTGTGTGTGTGTGTGTCCAGTGTGTGTGTGTGTGTGTCCAGTGTGTGTGTGTGTGTGTGTCAGGTGTGTGTGTCCAGTGAGTATGTGTGTGTGTGTCCAGTGTGTGTGTGTGTGTCCAGTGTGTGTGTGTGTCCAGTGTGTTTTTGTGTGTCCAGTGTGTGTGTCCTGTGTGTATGTGTGTGTGTGTCCAGTGTGGGTGTGTGTGTCCAGTGTGTGTGTGTCCAGCGTATGTGTGTGTGTCCAGTGTGTGCGTGTGTTTGTGTGTGTCCAGTGTGTGTGTGTCCAGCGTATGTGTGTGTGTCCACTGTGTGTGTGTGTTTGTGTGTGTCCAGTGTGTGTGTGTCCAGTGTGAGTGTGTGTGTGTCCAGTGTGTGTGAGTGTGTGTGTAAGTGTGTATGTGTGTGTCCAGTGTCTGTGTGTGTGTCCAGTGTGTGTGAGTGTGTGTGTCCAGTGTGTGTGTGTGTGTCCAGTGTGTGTGAGTGTGTGTGTGTGTGTGTGTGTGTGTGTCCTGTGTGTGTGTGTGTCAGGTGTGTGTGTGTCCAGTGTGTGTGTGTGTGTGTGTGTGTGTGTGTGTGTGTGTGTGTGTGTGTCCTGTGTGTGTGTGTGTCAGGTGTGTGTGTGTGTGTGTGTCCAGTGTGTGTGTGTGTCCTGTGTGTGTGTGTGTCCAGTGTGTGTGAGTGTGTGTGTGTGTGTGTGTGTGTCCAGCATATGTGTGTGTGTCCAGTGTGTGTGTCCAGTGTGTGTGTGTGTGTGTGTTTGTGTGTGTCCAGTGTGTGTCCAGTGTGTGTGTATCCAGTGTGTATGTGTGTGGGTCCAGTGTGAGTGTGTGTGTGTGTCCAGCGTATGTGTGTGTGTCCAGTGTGTGTGTCCAGTGTGTGTATGTGTGTGTGTGTGTGTGTGTGTGTGAGTGTGTCCAGTGTGTGTGTGTCCTGTGTGTGTGTGTCCAGTGTGTGTGAGTGTGTGTGTGTGTGTGTGTGTGTGTGTGTCCAGTGTGTGTGTGTGTCCTGTGTGTGTGTGTCCTGTGTGTGTGTCCAGTGTGTGTGTGTGTCCTGTGTGTGTTTCCTGTGTGTGTGTGTGTGTGTGTCCAGTGTGTGTGACCAGTGTGTGTGTGTGTCCAGTGTGTTTGTGTGTCCTGTGTGTGTGTGTGTGTGTCCTGTGTGTGTGTGTGTGTGTGTGTGTTTGTCCAGTGTGTGTGTGTGTGTGTGTCCAGTGTGTTTGTTCAGTGTGTGTGTGTCAATGTATGTGTGTCCTGTGTGTGTGTGTGTGTGTGTGTGTCCAGTGTGTTTGTTCAGTGTGTGTGTGTGTGTCCAGTGTGTGTGTGTGTGTCCAGAGTGTGTTTGTGTCCAGTGTCCAGTGTGTGGGTGTGTTTGTCCAGTGTGTGTCCAGTGTGTGTGTGATCAATGTATGTGTGTCCTGTGTGTGTGTGTGTGTGTGTCCAGTGTGTTTGTTCAGTGTGTGTGTGTGTGTGTGTCCAGTGTGTGTGTGTGTCCAGTGTGTGTGTGTGTCAGTGTGTGTGTGTGTCCAGTGTGTGTGTGTGTGTGTGTGTGTCTAGTGTGTGTATGTGTGTACTGTGTCCAGTGTGTGGGTGTGTTTGTCCAGTGTGTGTGATCAATGTATGTGTGTCCTGTGTGTGTGTGTGTCCAGTGTGTGTTTGTCCGGTGTGTGTGTGTTCAGTTTGTTTGTTCAGTGTGTGTGTGTGTGTGTGTGTGTGTGTGTGTGTGTGTGTGTGTGTGTGTGTGTGTGTGTCCAGTGTGTGTCAGTGTGTGTGTGTGTTCAGTATGTGTGTGTGTGTGTCCAGTGTGTGTGTGTGCCCAGTGTGTGTGTGTGCCCAGTGTGTGTGTGTGTCCAGCGTGTGTGTGTGTCCAGTATGTGTGTGTGTGTGTCTCCAGTGTATGTGAGTGAATGATTGTTACCATGGTTATTATTTACAGGGACACTGAGGAGTCAACACAATAAACCCTAAACCCTGGATAGAGGGGCTCAGTGAATGTGGAGTGGAATGTGTTCAGGTGGGTCAGTGTGTCAGAGGAGACTCTGTAGAAGGACAGAGTGCCGGCTGGCCAGTCCAGATACACTCCTACTCTGTGGGGGCTGGAGGAGGGGACGTCTATGGTAGTGGACTTATTATTGTGCCAGGCAGAGTAACTGTTGCCACAGCAGTTCAGACTCCAGGACTTGTCATTCCATCCAATCACACAGTCCTCACCCCATCCTCTCCTGCTGATTCCTTTATATGCCACTCCTATACCAGCCCCTCCACTCCACTCTACCTCCCAGTAACAGCGCCCAGTCAGACCCTCTCTACACAGCACCTGTCCACAGTCCTCAAATCTCTCTGGGTGATCAGGATACGGCTGCTCCTCTCTCCTCCATGTCAACTTTCTGTTCTCCTCAGACAGAGAGAGGCGTCTGTTTACTGTGTTTAGGTCCAGTGTGAGATCACAGACATCTGATGGATGAAACCAGACACAATATTAGAAATCATCATCATCCTGAACACACACACAGCCTGAACACACACACACACACACATCCTGAACACACACACACACATCCTGAACACACACACACACACACACAAACACACACATCCTGAACACACACACACATCGTGAACACACACACACACACACATCCTGAACAAACACACACACTGAACACACACATCCTGAACAAACACACACACACACACAAACACACACATCCTGAACACACACACACAAACACACACACATCCTGAACACACACACACACACATCCTGAACACACACACACAAACACACACACACACATCCTGAACACACACACACACACACACACATCCTGAACACACAAACACACACACATCCTGAACACACACACACACACACACACACACATCCTGAACACACACACACACACAAACACATACATCCTGAACACACACACACAAACACACACACATCCTGAACACACACACACACACAAACACACACATCCTGAAGACACACACACAAACACACACACATCCTGAACACACACACACAAACACCTTCATGCATGCATGAACACACACACACATTTCTAAAGTAACACAAACATGCCACACACACACACACACACACACACACATTGTCAAAGCAACTCTTTGTAAACTTTGGTGTCCCTGATTTGTGCTTCTGTAGAACTACAGCTGATATTTAATATGACCAAGTAAGTAATGATGGTGGTCTTTGACTTTGACTTCACTTGAATTAAGACTTATTCTTAGTCATATTCTTCACAGCAGTCAACACTCACATTTTCTAAGTCCAGGTTTCATTGTGTTCTCTCCACCATGTTCCACACTGTAGCGGTAAGCAGAAGAACAGACAGTCATTGAGGGATACACCTGAACTCACACACACACACACACACACACACACACACACACACACACACACACACACACACACACACACACACACACACACACACACTCACTCACACACACAAACACACACACACACACAAACACACACACACACACACACAGCATGTCAGCATATAACAGTAACTTTGTCCAAGTGTGTGTGTCCAATGTGTGTGCGTGTCCAGTGTGTGTGTGTGTGTGTGTGTGTGTGTGTTTGTGTGTGCAGTGTGTGTGTGTGTGTGTGTGTGTCTGTGTCCAGTGTGTGTGTGTCCAGTGTGTGTGTTCGTGTGTGTGTGTGTGTGTGTTTGTGTGTGTGTGTGTGTGTCCAGTGTATGTGTGTGTGTGTCCAGTATGTGTGTGTGTGTCCAGTGTGTGTGTGTGTCCAGTGTGTGTGTGTGAGTGTCCAGTGTGTGTATGTGTTCAGTGTGTGTGTGTCCAGTGTCTGTGTGAATGTGTGTGTCCATTGTGTGTGTGTGTGTGTCCAGTGTGTCCAGTGCATATGTGTGTCCAGTGTGTGTGTGTGTGTCAAGTGTGTCCAGTGTGTGTGTTTGTGTGTGTGTCCAGTGTGTGTGTGTGTGTGTGTCCAGTGTGTGTGTGTGTGTGTGTGTGTCCAGTGTGTGTGTGTGTGTGTGTCCAGTGTGTGTCCAGTGTATATGTGTGTCCAGTGTGTGTGTGTGTGTCAAGTGTGTCCAGTGTGTGTGTGTGTGTGTGTGTCCAGTGTGTGTGTGTGTGTGTGTCCAGTGTGTGTGTGTCCAGTGTGTGTGTTTGTTTCCTTTTTGTGTGTCCGTCCAGTGTGTGTGTGTGTGTGTGTGTGTGTGTGTGTCCAGTTTGAGTGAGTGAATGTGTGTGTCCAGTGTGTGTGTGTGTGTGTGTTTGTCCAGTGTGTGTTTGTTTGTCCAGTGTTTGTGTGTGTCCAGTGTTTGTGTGTGTCCAGTGTATGTGTCCAGTGTGTGTTTGTGGGTCCAGTGTGTGTGTGTGTGTCCAGTGTGTGTACTGATACACATGCACACACACACACACACACTGGACCCCCCCCCCCCCCCCACACACACACACACACACACACACTAGACACACACACACACACACACACACAGAAACACACACATACACACACTGGATACACACACACACTGGACACACACACACAGGACACACACACACACACACACACACAGGACACACACACACACTGGACACACACACACACACAGTCTTTATATAACTTAGTCCAAGTGGTGGTAAGAATGTTTGTCTTAACTAGCCTGATAACTCCAACATGTCTGATATGAACATTGACATAAACCCTCTACATACTTGAGTTTCTCCAGTCTGCAGTGTGGATCCTCCAGTCCAGCAGAGAGCAGTCTGACTCCTGAGTCTCCTGGGTGATTGTAGCTCAGGTCCAGCTCTCTCAGGTGTGAGGGGTTTGACTTCAGAGCTGAGACCAGAGAAGCACAGCCTTCCTCTGTGACTAGACAGCCTGACAGCCTGCAAAGAGTCAAATCATATTAAAACCACACTGCTATTCTTTGGTGGTCAAAATAGTGGCAGTATATTTTTTGCAACATATTCAGATATATCAGCGTCCTGAAACCTGCCATTTCTATTCATAAATGAATGTTTCATTATTAGAAATGATCATAATATTGCTTGTAAAGAAAAACATGTATAGTACAAATATTTGAGGAGACTGACCAGAGCAGTTTAAAAAGCAGTATCAGTCAAAAGACAGACAGTGAGGTATCAGATTTAGATTGTATTGAGTATACAGTCCACACCATATCTAGTTTGACAGTGAAGATAACATTTTAAATGTGGCTCTGTACTCCAGCATTTTGGATTTGAGATCAAATGTTTCATATGAGGTGACAGTATATAATGTCAGCTTTTATTTGAGGGTATTTTAATACATATCTGTTTCACCGTTTAGAAATGAAAGCACTTTATGTATCTAGTCCTCCTATTTGAAGAAGTCATAAGTATTCTAACTAATTCACTTATAGTGTATTAAAGTAGTCAAAAGTTTAGTATTTGGTCCCAAACCCATTGGTTGCATTTGCAGTTTGTTTTGGGTTATGTTTTGCCCGATAGTAACTGAATGGTGGATGATGACTGGATGAATTTTCTGTCTAAGTGAGTAGATAACATGTTTCTAAACACTACAAAATTAATCCTGATGATGCAATGATTAAGAAAAATCATGAATGACTCATGAATAATAATGAGTGAGAGAGTTACAGAGGCTACAACAAAACATGCTAACCTCTCACCATTACCAATAACAGAGGGGGTATGATCCTTGTTCCTCTGTAACATTCTCATTCATCATCATTCACGATTCATTCATTATTATTCATAATCATGGTAGCATCCATATGAATGTAGAAGTGTTCAGAAACATCTTCTATTCTTACTGACAATACAAGTGAAGTGACTCCAAAATGACAGGACATTATTCACCATTCAGTTTCTATTGGGAAAAACATCATCCAAAACACAACCAAGACAAACTGCAAATGCATTCAACAAGTTTGTAGAATCACAAGCTTGATGTAATCACTGCAGGTAAGGAATATGGGACCAAATACTAAACTTATGACTAAATGAATTTGTCCAAAAAATTACGACTTCTTCAAATGGGAGAACTAGACACATAAAATGCTTTCATTTCTAAACGGTAAAACAGATATGTATGAAAAACCTAAAATAAAAGGTGACATTCTGTACTGTTGCCTAATATGAAACATTATATCTCAAATCCAAAATGCTGGAGCATAGCACCAAATGTAAAACTGTAAAAAAAAAAAAAAGTATTCACTAACTGTAAGTCGCTCTGGATAAGAGCGTCTGCTAAATGACTAAAATGTAAATGTAAATGTAAGCTTCACTGTCCAAACACATATGGTGTGGACTATGTGTGCCTGGTAAACACATGTGGATCTGGTGAACAGTTATCACTTGTTGACCAACTACAGGAATACTGACCTCAGAGTCTCCGGTTTACAGTGGGGATTCCCCAGTCCAGCAGAGAGCAGCTTCACTCCTGAATCCTTCAGGTCATTGTTACTCAGATCCAGCTCTCTCAGGTGTGAGGGGTTTGACTTCAGAGCTGAGACCAGAGAAGCACAGCCTTCCTCTGTGACTAGACAGCCTGACAGCCTGCACAGAGTCAAATCATATTAAAACCACACTGCTATTCTTTGGTGGTGAAAATAGTGGCATTATATTTTTTCAACATATTCAGATATATCAGTGTCCTGAAACCTGCCATATCTATTCATAAATTTATGAATGTTTCATTATTAGAAATGATCATATATTGATTGTAGAGAGAAACATGTATAGTACGAATATTTGAGTAGACTGACCAGAGCAGTTTAAAAAGCAGTATCAGTCAAAAGACAGACAGTGAGGTATCAGATTTAGATTGTATTGAGTATACAGTCCACACCATATCTATTTTGACAGTGAAGCCACCATTTTAAATGTGTCTCTATACACCAGCATTTTGGATTTGAGATCAAATGTTTCATATGAGGTGACGGTATATAATGTCACCTTTTATTTGAGGGTATTTTAATACATATCTGTTTCACCGTTTAGAAAAATGAAAGCACTTTATGTATCTAGTCCTCCTATTTGAAGAAGTCATAAGTATTCTAACTAATTCACTTATAGTGTATTAAAGTAGTCAAAAGTTGAGTATTTGGTTGTAAACTCGTTGGTTGCATTTGCAGTTTGTTTTGGTTGTGTTTTGGGTTATGTTTTGTCCAATAGTAACTGAATGGTGGATGATGACTGGATGAATTTTCTGTCTAAGTGAGTAGATAACATGTTTCTAAACACTACTAAATTAATCATAATGATGCCATGATTAAGAAAGATCATGAATGACTCATGAATAATAATGAGTGAAAGAGTTACAGAGGCTACAACAAAACATGCTAACCTCTCACCATTACCAATAACAGAGGGGGTATGATCCTTGTTCCTCTGTAACTTTCTCATTCATCATCATTCACGATTCATTCATTATTATTCATAATCATGGTAGCATCCACATGAATGGAGAAGTGTTCAGAAACATATTCTATTCTTACTGACAATACAAGTGAAGTGACTCCAAAATGACAGGACATTATTCACCGTTCAGTTTCTATTAGGAAAAATATAATCTAAAACACAATCAAGACAAACTGCAAATGTATTCAACAAGTTTGTAGAATCACAAGCTTGATGTAATCACTGTGGGTAAGGAATATGGGACCAAATACTAAACTTATGACTACTTTAATAATAATATAAGTGAATATGTCCAAATTATTAAGACTTTTTCAAATGGGAGAACTAGACACATAAAGTGCTTTCATTTCTAAACAGTAAAACAGATATGTATGAAAATATCCTCAAATAAAAGGTGACAGTATATACTGTCACCTCATATGAAACATTATATCTCAAATCCAAAATGCTGGAGCATAGCACCAAATGTAAAACTGTAAGCTTCACTGTCCAAACACATATGGTGTGGACTATGTGTGCCTGGTAAACACATGTGGATCTGGTGAACAGTTATCACTTGTTGACCAACTACAGGAATACTGACCTCAGAGTCTCCAGTTTACAGTGGAGATTCCCCAGTCCAGCAGAGAGCAGCTTCACTCCTGAATCCTTCAGGTCATTGTTACTCAGATCCAGCTCTCTCAGGTGTGAGGGGTTTGACTTCAGAGCTGAGACCAGAGAAGAACAGCCTTCCTCTGTGAGTAGACAGCCTGATAGCCTGCAAATAATCATATTAAAACCACACTGCAATTCTTTGGTGGTGAAAATAGTGGCAGTATATTTTTTCAACATTTTCATTTATACCAGTGTCCTGAAACCTGCCATATATATATCATTATTAGAAAAAATCATAATATTGTGTGTAGAGAGAAAAATGTATAGTACGAATATTTGAGTAGACTGACCAGAGCAGTTTAAAAAGCAGTATCAGTCAAAAGACAGACAGTGAGGTATCAGATTTAGATTGTATTGAGTATACAGTTCACACTATATCTATTTTGACAGTGAAGCTAACATTTTAAATGTGGCTCTATACTCCACCATTTTGGATTTGAGATCAAATGTTTCATATGAGGTGACAGTATATAATGTCACCTTTTATTTTAGGGTATTTTAATACATATCCGTTTCACCATTTAGAAATTAAAGCACTTTATGTATCTAGTCCCCCTATTTGAAGAAGTCATAAGTATTCTGACCAATTCACTTATAGTGTATTAAAGTAGTCAAAAGTTGAGTATTTGGTTGTAAACTCATTGGTTGCATTTGCAGTTTGTTTTGGGTTATGTTTTGCCCAATAGTAACTGAATGGTGGATGATGACTGGAGTAATTTTCTGTCTAAGTGAGTAGATAACATGTTTCTAAACACTACTAAATTAATCATTATTCACCATTCATTTTCTATTAAGAAAAACATAATCTAAAACAAAACCAAGAAAAACTGCAAATGTATTCAACAAGTTTGTAGAATCACAAGCTTGATGTAATCACTACACGCAAAGAATATTGGACCAAACACTTTTACGTATTTTTATTTAACTAGGCAAGTCAAGTAAGAACAAATTCTTATTTACAATGACGGCCTACACCGGCCAAACCCCAATGACGCTGGGCAAATTGTGCGCCGCCCTTTGGGAATCCCAATCACGGCCGGTTGTGATACAGCTTGGAATCGAACCAGGGGGTCTGTAGTGACGCCTCAAGCACTGAGATGCAGTGGCTTAGACCGCTGTGCCACTCGGTAGCCCACTAAAATTTTGACTAATTTCATTTGTCCAAATAATTACGACTTAAAATAGGAGAACTAGATACATAAAGTACTTTCATTTCTAAACTGTAAAAAATATATATTTATGAATACCTTTAAATAAAAGGTGACATTCTGTACTGTTGCCTAATATGAAACATTATATCTCAAATCAAAGATGCTGGAGCATAGCGCCAAATTTAAAACTGCAAACTTCATTGTCCAAACACATATGGTGTGGACTATGTGTGCCTGGTAAACACATGTGGATCTGGTGAACAGTTATCACTTGTTGACCAACTACAGGAATACTGACCTCAGAGTCTCCAGTTTACTGTGGGGATTCCCCAGTCCAGCAGAGAGCAGCTTCACTCCTGAATCCTTCAGGTCATTGTTACTCAGGTCCAGCTCTCTCAGGTGTGAGGGGTTTGACTTCAGAGCTGAGACCAGAGAAGCACAGCCTTCCTCTGTGACTAGACAGCCGGACAGCCTGCAAAGAGTCAAATCATATTAAAACCACACTGCTATTCTTTGGTGGTGAAAATAGTGGCAGTATATATTTTTTCAACATATTCAGATATATCAGTGTCCTGAAACCTGCCATATCTATTCATATATTAATGTATCATTATTAGAAATGACAAATTATCAAAGTATTGCTTGTAGATAGAAAAATGTGTAGTACAAATATTTGAGTAGACTGACCAGAGCAGTTTAAAAAGCAGTATCAGTCAAAAGACAGACAGTGAGGTGTCAGATTTAGATTGTATTGAGTATACAGTCCACACCATATCTAGTTTGACAGTGAAGCTAACATTTTAAATGTGGCTCTGTACTCCAGCATTTTGGATTTGAGATCAAATGTTTCATATGAGGTGACAGTATATAACGTCACCTTTTATTTGAGGGTATTTTAATACATATCTGTTTCACCGTTTAGAAATGAAACCACTTCATGTATCTAGTCCCCCATTTGAAGAAGTCATAAGTATTCTGACCAATTCACTTATAGTGTATTAAAGTAGTCAAAAGTTGAGTATTTGGTTGTAAACTCGTTGGTTGCATTTGCAGTTTGTTTTGGTTGTGTTTTGGGTTATGTTTTGCCCAATAGTAACTGAATGGTGGATGATGACGAGTAATTTTCTGTCTAAGTGAGTAGATAACATGTTTCTAAACACTACTAAATTAATACTGATGATGACTTGATGAAGAAAAATCATGAATGAATCATGAATAATAATGAGTGAGAAAGTTACAGAGTGAAGTGAATCCAAAATGACAGGACATTATTCACCATTCAGTTTCTATTGGGAAAAACATCATCCAAAACACAACCAAAAAATACTGCAAATGCATTCAACAAGTTTGTAGAATCACAAGCTTGATGTAATCACTGTGAGTAAGGAATATGGGACCAAATACTAAACTTATGACTACTTTAATACAATATAAGTGAATATGTCCAAATTATTACGACTTTTTCAAATGGGAGAACTAGACACATCAAGTGTTTTCATTTCTAAACAGTAACACAGATATGTATGAAAATATCATCAAATAAAAGGTGACATTATATACTGTCCCCTAATATGAAACATTATATCTCAAATCCAAAATGCTGGAGCATAGCACCAAATGTAAAACTGTAAGCTTCACTGTCCAAACACATATGGTGTGGACTATGTGTGCCTGTTAAACACATGTGGATCTGGTAAACAGTTCTCACTTGTTGACCAACTACAGGAATACTGACCTCAGAGTCTCCAGTTTACAGTGTGGATCCTCCAGTCCATCAGAGAGCAGCTTCACTCCTGAATCCTTCAGGTCATTGTTACTCAGGTTCAGCTCTCTCAGGTGTGAGGGGTTTGACCTCAGAGCTGAGACCAGAGAAGCACAGCCTTCCTCTGTGACTCCACAGTCTGACAGCCTGACAGAGAGATCATCATGATTTCACAAACTGTTAATTTAACACCAGTAGTGTAGAAGGACAATGGCAGATGCATTTGGTTTATTCTCTTAAACAACATATAGATTCATCTTCCGTCTCCTAGAATTGTATGGTCATATTGTTATACTAATGTGAGCATCAATGCACTGATTCAATATGTTTTTCAATATATATTATATACATATTATAATACATATTTTTCTCTAAACTGAATATTTCTTCCTGATGATTAGTACTTAAATGTCATTTTATGTACTCACAGAGCAGCTCTGGAGGCTTTGACCACTGGCAGCAGCCTCAGAAGACCTTCCTCTGATCTGGAGTATTTCTTCAGGTCAAACACATCCAGCTCCTTTTCTGAAGTCAGCAACACAAAGACCAGAGCTGACCACTGTGCAGGTGACAGTTCTTCTTCTGAGAGACTTCCTGAGCTCAGGTAGCTTTGGATCTCCTCCACTAGAGAATGGTCATTCAGTTCATTCAGACAGTGGAACAGATTGATGCATCTCTCTGGAGAGGGATTCTCCCTGATCTTCTCCTTGATGTACTTGACTGTTTCTTCATGGCTCTGTGAGCTGCTTCTTGTCTTTGTCAGTAGACCTCGTAAGTGCTTCTGATTGGACTCCAGTGAGAGGCCCAGAAGGAAGCGCAGGAAAAGGTCCAGGTTTCCTGTCTCACTTTGTAAGGCTTTATCCACAGCACTCTTGTAGAAAGTAACTTCAGGCTTGTCTCTGGACTGCGCAAAAAAGTAGCTGAACATTGATTGTGGTTTGGCCATTAGATTCTCATTGTTGTTGATGAATGAGAGGAACACATATACAGCAGCCAGAAACTCCTGAATGCTCAGATGCACGAAGCAGTACACCTTGTGCTGGTACAGCCCACATTCCTCTTTAAAGATCTGTGTGCACAATCCTGAGTACACTGAGGCTTCATTGACATCAATGCCAGCCTCTTTCAGGTCTTCTTCATAGAAAATCAGATTGCCATTCACAAGCTGTTGAAAAGCCAGTTTTCCCAGTGACAGAATGCCGTCTTTATTCCAGTGTGGACCTGTCTCTTCTTTCCCAAGATACTTTTCATTCTTCTGTTTGGTATGAAACACCACAAGGTGTGAGTACATCTCAGTCAGAGTCTTGGGCATCTCTTCTGTCTTGTGTTTCAACATGTGTTCAAGGACTATTGCAGAAATCCAACAGAAGACTGGAATGTGGCACATGATGTGGAGGCTCCTTGATGTTTTTATGTGTGAGATGATTCTGCTGGCCAGGTCCTCTGAATCACTGAATCTCTTCCTGAAGTACTCCTCCTTCTGTGGGTCATTGAACCCTCGTACCTCTGCCACCTGGTCAACACACACTGAAGGGATCTTATTGGCTGCTGCAGGTCGGGTAGTTATCCAGAGGAGAGCAGAGGGAAGCAGATTTCCCTTGATGAGATTTGTCAGCAGAACATCCACTGAGCTTGACTTTGTGACGTCACAACAGATCTTGTTCTTCTGGAAGTCTAGGGGCAGTCGGCACTCATCCAGACCATCGAAGATGAACAGAACTTTGTACTTGTCGTAGTTGGAGATTCTTGATTCTTTGGTTTCCATTGAGAAGTGATTGAGAAGTTCAATCAAAGTGTGTTTTTCCCCGTTCATCAAATTCAGCTCCCGAAAAGGGAATGAAAATACAAATTGGACATCCTGATTTGCTTTTCCTTCAGCCCAGTCCAGAATGAACTTCTGCACAGAGACTGTTTTTCCAATGCCAGCGACTCCCTTTGTCAGCACAGTTCTGATAAGTTTGTCTTGTCCAGTTAAGGGTTTGAAGATGTCGTTACATTTGATTGCAGTCTCTGGTCTTGCTTGTTTCCTGGTTGTTGTCTCAATCTGTCTCAGCTCATGTTCATTATTGACCTCTCCTGTTCCACCCTCTGTGATGTAGAGCTCTGTGTAGATCTTATTGAGAAGTGTTGGGTTTCCTTGTTTAGCGATCCCCTCAAATACACATTGAATCTTCTTCTTTAGATTAGATTTGAGTTCACGTTGGCAAATCACAGCAAGCTCATCTAAATGAAGAAATAACACAGAGGATATTAATATTACATCTGTTTTAATGCCTACAGTATTCTAGGACTGTTATAAAATTTTAAATAAAAGTATTATATTGTTTATTATACTTATTATTAATATAAGTATTATTAATGTTCTCTCTCTCTCTCTCTCTCTCTCTCTCTCTCTCTCTCTCTCTCTCTCTCTCTCTCTCTCTCTCTCTCTCTCTCTCTCTCTCTCTCTCTCTCTCTCTCTCTCTCTCTCTCTCTCTCTCTCTCTCTCTCTCTCTCTCTGTCTAAATGAATCAACACAACACATCCCTGCTGCTACTTGATGAGGTCACTAGGTGTTGTGTTAAGGCTGCTACAATATCACTGAGTTACACAGCTATTTTAGCTGTACTTTAGCTACAGCTTTTAAATGTTCTAAAACAGCATTCAACATGAGGCAGACAGCTCTTACTTTTCTCCAGTGTGTCAGCAAGCTCCTTCTGGTTCATTTTCCTCAGGACGTGCAGTGTGATCTTCAGAGCCCCCTCTCTGGCACTGCTCTCCTGCTTCTCATCTTCAGCATCCACCACTTCCTTATCCTGCTTCTGACTCTCAAAGCCTTCTGGGAGTTCTGGACTAAGAATCCTCTTGAACATCTTCAGCTCGTTCTTCACAAATGTCATAATATTCTCTTCAAGCAACTGAAATAAATCAAGTAAATAAGTTAAGCAAGCGACTAAATGCTTTCTCATTAACATATTAATGAATGATTGACAAATCAACTTTACTTGAGGTAAACAAAAACAAATGTACATAACAGGACCACATACACTGAATATGGAGGCCAGGTCTGTTTGATGACTCTGGGAAGACTGACCACTGAGCATCTCTGACTCTGATCTCTCCTGTTGGTTTCTGTGGACCAAACATGAGATTACATTTCCTCATCCAGGGAGTGCACACACACACACACACACACACACACACACACACACACACACACACACACACACACACACAGGGAGGGAATGTTGTGTTTGTTTAATATTGTTTCAGGACTATGAAAATGGAAAAGAGGATTAGCCTATGGATTATGAAAACAACAAAAATAAATGGTAAAATGGGAGAGGAGAAATGACTAGAGACAGTGTTTTTTAACTCACTGACCATGACCCATGAGTTCTTCTTACCTTTGTTCAGTAGAAAAGTCTCCCTCTCTGAACTCTATAGGTTGACGCATAGACCGGTCACTCTTCATGGACACACAGCTGGGTACAGGGGAGGCTGGTCTCTCCTGCTTGATTGGGCTTCAACACAACAGAGACAAACATCACGTCTCTTATCTACTCTGAGCTCAGATGGGGAAACATAACAAGAGTTTCATTCCAAAACGCTATATATATTCATTTTCAGAAATGTTTGTAAATTAGCATTTATTGTTTAAAGAAATTATGAAAGAGATTGTGTGTTTTTTCACTAGCTAATCACGGCATTCAATGACAGACATGTATTTACATTTACATTTTCTTATCCAGAGCGACTTACAAATTGGTGCATTCACCTTATAGCCAGTGTTTTTTTGGGGGGAGGGGTGGGTTAAGGGGGGGTAGAAGGATTACTTTATCCTATCCCAGGTATTCCTTAAAGAGGTGGGGTTTCAAATGTCTCCGGAAGGTGGTGAGTGACCTTGATGGTTTCATTTTAGAGAGACAAATAATCATGTTTTTTTGCTAAATGCTAAATATCTGCCTCACTCTCAGAGAAATAAGTAGTACTGCTAGGTTTTACACAGTAATAATATATATCTGCCTCACTCTCAGAGAAATAAGTAGTACTGCTAGGTGTTACACAGTAATAATACATATCTGCCTCACTCTCAGAGAAATAAGTAGTACTGCTAGGTTTTACACAGTAATAATATATCTGCCTCCCTCTCAGAGAAATAAGTAGTACTGCTAGGTTTTACACAGTCAAATGTGACTGACCGGCTCGATTCGGTCTTATGTAGCAAAATGTGAAATTGTGTTTTTTACATTGGATAAAAGTAGAGACTCAGCTAGAAAAAGGTATATCATACACTACAGTTGAGGAACAATGGGAAAGTAATTCTGCTTTGAAAGATGATAAACTTGTAACCTCAATTTTGAGAAAATGGCCTTTGAATGCTTTGGTTCGCCTACTGGAGAGCTCTTCTTTATCTACAGTGGTGTTACTTTGGCAGATAATGTCACCCATCTAAATAAATAGTATATATATATATAGTTAACTAAATGTGAAAATGTTTAACGTTTGATGGCTTTGCGCCAGACAACACCTCTTAGACTGTGGCTCACCACAACATGTCCTCAGGTAAACATTGAGCGCGCTCACCAAGTAGCCGTAACCTTGTTAATAATAAGTTACCTGAGGTAAACCTACAGGGTTAACGCTCACCAAGTAGCCGTAACCTTGTTAATAATAAGTTACCTGAGGTAAACCTACAGGGTTAACGCAGGCAGGTCTCATTGATAACAATAGTGAAGCTGGCATTGTGACGCAGAACAATGGGCTGGGAATAGAACGTTCTGAAGGCGAGTCGGTGTCACGGAGCTCAATAGAACTAATAGGAGCTGGTAGGGTGAAAAATGCCCAAACATAAGGCCTGTTTTTTCGCGATTACTTCATAACCAGGGATAGAAGGTAAGAAGGTAGAAGGATTACTTTATCCTATCCCAGGTATTCCTTAAAGAGGTGGGGTTTCAAATGTCTCCGGAAGGTGGTGAGTGACCTTGATGGTTTCATTTTAGAGAGACAAATAATCATGTTTTTTTGCTAAATGCTAAATATCTGCCTCACTCTCAGAGAAATAAGTAGTACTGCTAGGTTTTACACAGTAATAATATATATCTGCCTCACTCTCAGAGAAATAAGTAGTACTGCTAGGTTTTACACAGTAATAATACATATCTACCTCACTCTCAGAGAAATAAGTAGTACTGCTAGGTTTTACACAGTAATAATATATCTGCCTCCCTCTCAGAGAAATAAGTAGTACTGCTAGGTTTTACACAGTCAAATGTGACTGACCGGCTCGATTCGGTCTTATGTAGCAAAATGTGAAATTGTGTTTTTTACATTGGATAAAAGTAGAGACTCAGCTAGAAAAAGGTATATCATACACTACAGTTGAGGAACAATGGGAAAGTAATTCTGCTTTGAAAGATGATAAACTTGTAACCTCAATTTTGAGAAAATGGCCTTTGAATGCTTTGGTTCGCCTACTGGAGAGATCTTCTTTATCTACAGTGGTGTTACTTTGGCAGATAATGTCACCCATCTAAATAAATAGTATATATATATATAGTTAACTAAATGTGAAAATGTTTAACGTTTGATGGCTTTGCGCCAGACAACACCTCTTAGACTGTGGCTCACCACAACATGTCCTCAGGTAAACATTGAGCGCGCTCACCAAGTAGCCGTAACCTTGTTAATAATAAGTTACCTGAGGTAAACCTACAGGGTTAACGCTCACCAAGTAGCCGTAACCTTGTTAATAATAAGTTACCTGAGGTAAACCTACAGGGTTAACGCAGGCAGGTCTCATTGATAACAATAGTGAAGCTGGCATTGTGACGCAGAACAATGGGCTGGGAATAGAACGTTCTGAAGGCGAGTCGGTGTCACGGAGCTCAATAGAACTAATAGGAGCTGGTAGGGTGAAAAATGCCCAAACATAAGGCCTGTTTTTTCGCGATTACTTCATAACCAGGGATAGAAGGTAATATTATGAAACTGGGCTCCATGGCGGATGCAATGTACTAATTTGATCAGAAATAAACGTTGTAAAAAATGTAACTTGAGGCGCCCCGAAAATAATATTCAAAAGGTTCAGTCCTTGGACACAGAGGGTTTAAACACTAAAGTTACCGTCCATCTAGTGAAGAGGAGAACCGGACAGAGGGATGGTAGGTAGCCAGCATCCGTCAACCAGAGAGGGAGAAGCCCTCCACGGTATTTAACAGGTGGAAGAAACAACCCGGGAGCTCCATCGGTCCACAAGAAATGCAGGCAACCAGTGATGATGTAGTGGTAGCTAGGATAACTAGGATGCTGCTGGTAGAGTAGCTAGCTTAGCTAGCTGTACCGACTAGCTTGGATAGCTAGCAGGTCGTTCGTCTGTCCCTCGAGGATGATGACGAACCCGTTGAACCACAAGATTAAACAAGACTAGCGAGTGGAAAGGATCTGGCTACACTCATACTGTCACTAACCATTACGCAATAAAGCAAATTGAACAATAAACTTCGGCGTCTCAACACTGTAACGAACTCCGTCGTTATTCCCAAACATCACCTCAGACCACTCTGCGCGTAACTGGACAACATGTTTGGCGCCAAACCGTACGTGGACGCGGATAGTTCTGTACGTGGACGCGGACAGTTCCAGAACGCGAACATGAGCAGTGCCACACAATAAACTAAACCCAGTCTTTACAGTGGCTTACATTAGTAATATTCATATATTTATTTTTATATGTAAAACAAACATTCAAAGTTTTTTTATAACAATATTTTGAGATTTGGGCCCATATCCACAAAGTGTCTCAGAGTAGAACATTGGTTGTATAAGTGCTGAGAATAAAGACTTCTACACTCATGGGTATAAATTAAAGCTATGCATGAAGCCTCTAGTCCCACCTAGTCGGCAGATATTTAGGACACCTCATGAGCTGTCCTAACCAGTTAAGAGTTAACAGCAGGTGTCTTGATAATACTATAGAATAATGCAGCGAGTCAGTGGTTCCTGCGCCACATTTAATTGCTTTGGAGTAGTTAAAAATAATATTTTTATATTTCTATATGATCAATCCATAAATAATATAGACCTACATGCAACAGTATGTCTTGTGCTTTTGGCAATGATTTCTGTATAATAATTATGTATAAGTGATACCATTAATGTCTGCATAGCATGTTGTCTTCATTTTGGCATATTAACTCATGCTTATTTCTGAAGAGCGGCTAAGGAGTTGGAGCTGTGGCAGGAGTTGGACCTATGGCAGAAAGGTGGCTGGTTCGAATCCCGGGCCGGGCGCTGGAAAAAACGGGCGGGCTTGATCTGACCACTGGAACACTGCTGGGTTCAAATCCTCAAAACAATCACTTTTTGTTGATCAGAACTCTAGAGGTTCTTCTTCACTGAACCCAAAAATATATCTAACTTTTGGTGGTTCCATATATTAAGGAAGTGATAGAAACATTTTTGGTTCTATAAGGAACCTTCTTTTCTAAGTGTATAATAAACACGTTTTTCTTTTGATTATTTAATTACCTACATCATGTTATTTCAAGTTATCCCTTTGGAGCGCAACATCACGTTGTTAAAAAAATAATCCTAAATTGGCCATGGCTATAAATTGGGCAATTGAAGGCATCTAGGGCGAAATATGTGTTAGATGAAAATGAACATTGTATGCAACGTAGTAGGCAACATTATTGGCAAGGGACTTGATGCCTACGATGTCAAAGCTATTTAGAGTTGTTAAACGGGTGTGAAGAGTGTGTTGGTATAACGGTAAAATTGTCAGAATTCTGCTTGTAACAACCATCAGAATTGGTTAAAGAAATATGCATTCCATTATATTAGGCAATAATGAAGAGTAGGCAAAGTGGTTGTGTCGTATTAAAATTCTATCAAATGTCTTCCATTGCAACGAGTCCAGTCAGGGTGCTGCAGAGCCCCTGCAGTACCTCCACTGACCCCGGATTGAGAACTCCTGATTTAGCAGATGCTCTTATCCAGAGTGATTTACAGTAAGTACATTCATCTTAAGATAGCTATTTTTTTTGTAAATAAAATTAATACATTCTTCATAAAATTGTCATCTCACCTCTTAGCTTTGGTGTCATGTTCCCCAGAGAGACGCATTTTAGAGGCAGGGCCCCCCTCCTCTCTCTCCCCAGAGAGACTCATTTTAGAGCACTGACCCCTAAACAGAGATGCAGCATGTTGGTTATGGTGAACACAGTGACAAACTAATTCTAGAATGTCCATTGTTCTCTTTTACTCATGTAAAAATACTCATGAAATATAATTTTGATATAGTTTAAAATTTAGTTTCATGGTCATTTATTATGTTTTCCAGAATCTCCAACCAAACTCTGAGATCAGTCTCTCCAGTACACAGTCATCTGTCCATGAAGAGTAACTTCTCTATGGATCATCCTATACATTTTAGTGATAAATCAGGGACCTTTGACCCCAGGTAAGTTACTGGTCAGAATTGATGATATTACTATTGAAGAGGAGAATCTTCTAGATCTGAAACCAGATGTATTTTGTGTATCTGAGCATATAATTTGTTGTTTATGTTACATATTTTAATACACTGAGTGTACAACATTTCCCACAACATTTCCAACGGAGACCATCAGGTTGGTAAGTCATCATACTGTAGCTCAAACCTACTGTGATGACGACCTAACTTTATAATAGTTCGTAGCCTACCTAGCAGAATCTGCCCGTCTTTCTTTCAAAATCAACACATTTATCCATCTTCTAATGCAGTGGTGTAAAGCACTTAAGTAAAAATACTTTAAAGTATCTGTACTTTACTATTTATATTTTTAACAAATTTTACTTTTACTTCACTACATTCATAAAGAAAATGATGTACTTTTTACTCCATACATTTTCCCTGACACCCAAAAGTACTTGTTACATTCAGAAAATGGTCCAATTCGCACTTATCAAGAGAACATCACTGGTCATCCCTACTGCCTCTGATCTGGCAGACTCACTAAACACATGCTTCCTTTGTAAATGATAAAAATTATGTCTGAGTGTTGGAAAGTGACCCTGGCTATCCATAAATGAAAATAACAAGAAAATTGTGCCGTCTGGTTTGCTTAATATAAGGAATTTTAATTTGAATTATTCCTACTTTACTTTTACTTTTGATACTTAAGTATATTTTAGCAATTACATTTACTTTTGATACTTAAGTATATTTAAAATCAAATACTTTTAGACTTCTACTCAAGTAGTATTTTACTGGGTGCCTTTCACTTTTACATGAGTCATTTTCTATTAAGGAATCTTTAATTTTACTCAAGTATGAGAATTGACTACTTTTTCCACCACTGTTCTAATGTTCCATATGCGCCACAGTTTGAACAGACATTTTGTAACTGCGTAGGCTACAAAGTCACTTTCAATTTCAAATAAGGAAATAAAGTTATAAAGGTGACTGGGTAAATTAGTTTTCCATTGGCCGGCTCCCCGGGTGAGCAGAGTTGGCACGTTTTAGACCATTCCATTGGTCCTTAAATTAAATATCCACTCCCCCGTAGCACCGGGCCATGCAAAATGAACAGTACCACTGTAGCAGGGCACTGAGACAGAGTTCTGAACCCAGAGGCGTTTAGACTTCAGGGAACGCTTCAAGGTGTCTCCCCTTTACAACAGTAACCAGAGGGTGGCGCTAACAGTCAGTTGCATGCCACAGCAGTAACTCATGACATTGTACCGAATCTTGCTTCAGTTTTTTTTTTCTTATAGTCCTTCTTCAAGACATTTCTCTTACATTATTTTTGATAAACATATAATTTACTCTAAACCAGTTTTAGCTGTGTTTTTTTCCTCCAAAATGTGATTTACTTTAATAATTGTAAACAGGCCTACAAATCCAAAAGGTTTTAATTTGAGAATGTTCATTTGTATGCCTCAAATATTAAACTGTCTTCAAATATCTGATGATTAGTTGAATCAGGTGTGTAAATGCTGGGCAATAACAAAAGGATTGAGAAACCCTGAGATAAACATAAAACCCTATCATTTAAAAAATCCTCCACCATCTTTACCAGACGTTTGACTGATAACATGTGATAACACTTTGAAAACTGCTGTCTGTCAGCAACTAAACTCAAGCAGCAGTTCTACTAACTAGTAATATCTCATTCCAGGTATTCATTCTCTTACTCTGTCCTTTAGAATAGATTATTATTCAGAAATACTTAGAAATACTCACTTTATTTTGTTGTTCTCTCCATATCGTGTTTTCTGCTCAGTCGTCTTAAAATGGATACTGTATAAAAGAACAACTTTACTTTCTGTTTCAGCTCAACCGTCTCCCCATCCTGATAATAAAGTGTTTTATTGGTATCTTCCACTAGATGGCAGTAAACACCTGCTGTAACTAGACTACGACTATGTGTTCGGTTTCATACATGCAGTTTCCCAGAGGAGGAGTGCTGATCTAGGATCAGGTCCCCCCTGTCCATTTAATCTGTTTCATTATGATCTAAAAGGCTAAACTGATCCCAGATCAGTACTCCTACTCTTTATGAATACTGTCACAGGTGACTCCTCAAGACGAGGCTCGTGATTTAAAAGTTATATTATTTAAGAATCAATTAACATCATTAAATGAACTGCTTAGCCATGAACAGATCTGTGACGTCTTAACTTAAAGGTGCTATATAGACTTTATGGTCATTTTAATGGGGTTGAACATTCATCCCATCAGATTGTGTAAAGGATTTTATGAGTTCAGAAAAATACTGACTTGGAAGCATCTCTCTGACCTCACCCTGCTGAAACACACTCAAGTATACAGTTATATGCTTGTCTGTTTTTACCCACTTTTACAGCCAATGTGTGCACTGGCATCCATATGAATCAGTGGACAATACAGACTAGTTAGCCATCTCCCAATAGATGGACCCCACGCAGAACTTTCAGCAATGCAGCATCTTCAGTAAGCGAGTATTCCAGACACTCTCTTCTTATGAACCAGTTGCTATTAAATGAAGGTTTTTGGACAGAAAACCAGCAGCACTGGGTTTCAACTGCAGTCATGGCCTCACCCATTTACATACCATTAGTAACCAGAGGGTGGCGCTAACAGTCAGTTGCATGTGATTGCAGTAACTCCTGACATTGTGCCAAAGCTTGCTTCAATTTATTTTACAGTCCTTCTTCAAGACATCTCTTACATTATTTTAGCTAAACTAATAATTTACTCGAAACCAGATTTAGCTGTTTTTTTCTCTCCAAAAAAAAAAACGATTTACTGTAGGCCTTTAATAATTGTTAACAGTCCTCAAATAAACTGTATTAAAATATTTGATGATTAGTTGAATCAGGTGTGTAAGTCCTGGACAAGAACAAAATGATTGAGAAACCCTGAGATAAACATCAAACCATATCATTGAAAAGCTCCTGCACCATCTTCACCAGACGTTTTGCTGATAACAAAACCCAAGAACAGAGCATGTGTAAAAACCTTGGCATGATCTGGTTTTCCATAAGCAAAGTCGACATTAGAATGCAGTTTAAACCACCTCCGACAGAATGTATCTAACGTGCTCTAGAGCGCCTAAAGTAGTTTTCCTGTGATTTGTCGCCTTATTTCTTGATGTGCATCAGTTCTACAGCGTTAATATGTTTTATGGAATAAGGGTTGTAAAATAGGTGTCTCCATAATGACAATCTAAATAACATGTATAATAGTCTACCTTATATCTCATTCCAGGTATTCATTATCTTACTCTGTCCATTAGAATAGATTATTGTTCAGATTATTGTTCAGAAATACTTACTTTATTTTTCAGTTCTCTCCATATAGTGTTTTCTGCTCTGTCATCTCAATCAAATGGATCCTGTACAGCTCAGCCGCCTCCCCACCCTGATAATAAAGTGTTTTATTGATATCTTCCACTAGATGACAGTAAACACCTGCTGTAACTAGACTACGACTATGTGTTCGGTTTCATACATGCAGTTTCCCAGAGGAGGAGTGCTGATCTAGGATCAGGTCCCCCCTGTCCATTTAATCTGTTTCATTATGATCTAAAAGATAAAACTGATCCCAGATCAGTACTCCTACTCTTTATGAATACTGTCACAGGTGACTCCTCAAGATGAGGCTCATGATTTATAAGTTATATTCTTTAAGAGTCAATTAATATCATTAACTGAACTGCTTTGCCATGAACAGATCTGTGAGGTCTTAACTTAAAGGTGCTATATAGACTTTATGGTCATTTAAATGGGGTTGAACATTCATCCCATCAGATTGTGTAAAGGATTTTATGAGTTCAGAAAAATACTGACTTGGAAGCATCTCTCTGACCTCACCCTGCTGAAACACACTCAAATAAAGACCACATAGCTACAGTTATATGATTTTCTGTTTTTACCCACTTTTACAGCCAATGAATGGACTGGTATCAATATGAATCAGTGGAATAAACAGACTAGTTAACCATTAATAATGTTTACATATCTTGCACTACTCATCTCATATGTATATACTGCATTCTATTCTATGATATTCTACTGTATCTTAGTCAATGCCGCTCTGTCAATGCTTGTCCATATATGTATATATTCTTAAATCCCATTCCTTACTAGTTTTGTGTGTATTGGGTGTATGTTGTGAAATTGTTAGATATTACTTGTTAGATATTACTGCACTGTCGGAGCTAGAAGCACAAGCATTTCGCTACACCCGCTATAACATCTGCTAAACACGTGTATGTGACAAATAAAATGTGATTTGATTTGATGAGGACTGTTATTTATTTAATCAATTGTAGAATGCTGTAACGTAACAAAATGTGGAAAAAGTCAAGGGGTCAGAATCCTTTATGAATGCCCTGTATCCTCCTCTTTCTACCTGGTTTCCTTTTCCTCTGTCAACCACCAGCCTCTCATCTCCAAGACAAATGAATGAGGTGAGAAAAGGAAGAGGTGGATGTACTGAGGCGGCAGGTATTTAAGGGGGTCAGCCGCAGCACTAGCCGGGACTCCGGACTAATCACAAATTCTTACTCTGAATGTATCCTGCAGCGCGCAAGGATACCATATTTGAGTGATCTAATGTAGTGCCACATAACTACCTTCATTAGCAGCCAAGCATCGATCAACATGTCACCAGAATAAGACCCTGGATATTTATTGGAAAGGAGCATCAATCTCATCACCTTGCACGTTCACCATCATTTATTTCACCTGTAACCCAGGCCCGGCGGTAGGATTAACTCGGCAAGGGGGCATCAGAAGTTACTAAGGGGGCACAACTATTTTCGCTTGCTGATAACACAGGGTGGATAATAATCGATAGTACAATAGTACACAATGTATTTGCAGCCACGCATGGCTGTCTTGCCGCAAGAATACAGGCTACTGCACCGCTTTACAAACGTGGACAATTCATAACCGGCACGAGAAATTGCAAGTTATGACAACGCTACACAGCTACATGCAAAATATCCATCAGTCCAATGCAAAACAGTTGCTAATTACCGTAATAACACTTCCTCATGCCAATACAATGCAAAACAGTTGCTAATTACCGTAATAACCCTTCCTCATGCCAATCCAATGCAAAACAGTTGTTGATTACCGTAATAACCCTTCCTCATGCCAATACAATGCAAAACAGTTGCTAATTACCGTAATAACACTTCCTCATGCCAATCCAATGCAAAACAGTTGCTAATTACCGTAATAACCCTTCCTCATGCCAATCCAATGCAACAGTTGCTAATTACCATAATAACCCTTCCTCATGCCAATGCAATGCATTTCCAATGGCGGAAAGCAAACAATAATGTACAACGCACTACCAGGACTTATCGGTACAATGCAGCTTGAACGCAGCTACCAAGCTGTCTTCCCACAAGAGTGCCGTCCTACGCTGCATATGATAACAGAGACATTAGTATTCCATAGCAACGAGTTGTTTATGGCAACACTATAGCTACATCGTTACTCAACCATTGGTCAAGGTCTGCCCACCCTCATCAATGTAATGCAAAGCACCTCTTCTACATTATAAAACAACATTAAAAACAATCCAAACTTTTCCAATCCAATCACAGAAATCAAGCAGCAGACTTGGCAGCAACGCCAATAAAGAAAATCACGTCTACGCCTATTTCTGACGTTTGCCACGCATTTCCAAAAGCTAGCAAATAACTAAATACTCCAAGCCCAGCCAGGCTGCCTGTTCTCACCCAGATTCAAAAGAGTTGCAGCCGCCTTGATGCTGTGTTGAACCTCCTCAGCAGTCTCTCCTTCCACTCCCCACGGAATTTGCTTGTAAGATCCCCTCTCAAATGCCAGTTGAATCAGCTGCGCTTTCCTCCTGTGCAACATGCTCCGTCTGTGCTCACTGAATACGTTTTTCAATGTTGAAAAAGAGTTCTCGAAAGTTTCCGTGGATTCTCCAAATGTTAATCCCAGCTTCAATGCCATCATCACAGTAGACATTGCTGTTAGAGGCCCGGAGAATCTCTCCAAAATGTTCTGCGTTGTCCATTTTTCTTCTCCAGATCGGGCGATTTCAGTCTGTAGAAACTGGCGTGCGACAGTAAACTCAGTTTCCACAAAATCTCCTGAGATTAAGTCCAGCAGTGGTTCCACTTTTTCCACATCCATAAAGGTTTCATTCTCTGGGTGCAAGGCAAGTTGGCTGTTTCGTTGGTTAAATCTTGCTGACATTTCTCCCAGTACAGCATCCAGAGTGCTGAAAAACAGTCTGTTACACTCCCTCTCATTGTCCTCTTCTAGCTGGCCCATTGGTGTTTCCACCACATGTTGTTTCAGATTACTACTCACTACTCTTGACCGTTTGCTTGGAGCAGGGGTGTCTGTGTGCTTGTATTTCTCCCATAACTCATCAAACTGCATCTGCCTTGCAGCAGTCACTCTCTGCCTTTGAACCACGTGCTACAAAATGTCTGTTTTCTCCCACAGTACAGGCGGGTTGGGTATTTCCCCAGACAAACCTGCGCTGGCTCTTCATCACCGAGGTCATCAGGCACTAACGGAGGCGTCGGTGCTTGTAATATACTGGCGGTACTGCGGCTAGGTTCGGTCTTGGCGGCTGCAGGCCGGGTTGGTTACCTCCTATGTCACCAGGCTGCAGGCCGGGTTGGTTACCTCCTATGTCACCAGGCTGCGAAATGGTTTCGCAGCTGCCTTTGCTGCTGGGCTCAGCGGCCTTGGCCTCGGTGATTAGCGTCGGCCCAGCGGCCTTGGACTCGGTGATTAGCGTCGGCCCAGCGGCCTTGGCCTCGGTGATTAGCGTCGGCTCAGCAGCCTTGGCCTCGGTGATTAGCGTCGGCTCAGCGGCCTTGGCCTCTGTGATTAGCATCGACCAGCGGCCTTGGCCTCTGTGATTAGCGTTGGCCCAGTAGCCTTGCCTTTGGCCTCTATGTGGCAGGCTTCTCCTCCTCCCCCCCGCTTTGATCCGATGCTGCCGTTGTGCCCTGGAGAAGCCACTTTCTAATATCCATCATACTATCAGCTACCTACACAACTGTTAACATTAGCTAAATTCCATCCAGCTGCGCTGTGAATGTTTTATTTCTTTTGTAGTACGTAACTTTGAAAGTAAACCTTAACGGTCAAATTGATCCTGCCCTTCTAACCGGTAAAATGTGTATGACGTAGGTATGATGCGTGCAAGGGAGTTGCATGAATGAAGCATACACAACAAATGGGTTGGGCATGACAGAGGGGCAGATTGTGGGACAGAATAGGGATACAGAACTGAGGAGGCACAATATTCCAACTAAGGGGGCATTGCCCTCTTCTGCCCCCTGGTGGCGCCGGGCCTGCACTTAATAGGCACTATAGACATTTGTTTTATTTGACCTCTTGAGATGGAAAACATGTCTATTAAGTTGAACATGTAGGGGAGACCGGAGATGGTTGTAACACTTTTCACCTTTTTGTCAGTTTCTCAGAGGTCCTTTATGGTGGTGTGTCCAAAACTTGATACAAACAACCTACGTCTGTCCTTTACAAATTGTTGTGGTTATTATATATGTAAATCAAACTGCAAATGAATGGTGTTGTCTTAACTACAAGGAGTGAAGTGTTCCAGTTTACCCAGACCATGCAACTAAATATTGTACACCGTTATTGAGACCATGAGAGCAACATTGCCATGTTCAACATTTCATTTGGCAGAAATAATAATACATATAAAAAATAAATATTGTATTATTTTCCCCTCCACTAAATGGTCTTTCTCAACCAAACAACATCTAGGCAAAACTAAACACCTTTTGTGGTGTGTGTGTGCGTGTGTGTGTCTGTGTGTGTGTGTCTGTGTGTGTGTGTCTGTGTGTGTGTGTCTGTATGTGTGTGCGTGTCTGTGACATGTTCATTTAATCAGAGTCACAGTTGTGACAGTGGTATGGCTGTCCTGGGGTTCAGGCTTGGTGACAGTGGTATGGCTGTCCTGGGGTTCAGGCTTGGTGACAGTGGTATGGCTGTACTGGGGTTCAGGCTTGGTGACAGTGGTATGGCTGTCCTGGGGTTCAGGCTTGGTGACAGTGGTATGGCTGTCCTGCGGTTCAGGCTTGGTGACAGTGGTATGGCTGTCCTGGGGTTCTGGCTTGGTGACAGTGGTATGGCTGTCCTGGGGTTCAGGCTTGGTGACAGTGGTATGGCTGTCCTGGGGTTCAGGCTTGGTGACAGTGGTATGGCTGTCCTGGGGTTCAGGCTTGGTGGGCCCATCATTCCCAACACTGCACCCAGACCTCCTTGGACATGGAATTGTTAAAGTGCTCCATGGACACAATGCCATTGCCTCCTTTTGCACCCTCGTGGCGCAGGGCCTGCATGGGGAACACAGTGAGGGAGAAACTCTCTTCAGCTGGTGGTGCTAATGAGAGAGGGTGTGGTGGACTATACAGGTTGGTCCTCAGGGTGAGCGGTACTGTGGTCAATGTCTCCACCTAGTGGTCAATTACACAAATGGAACCACTAAAACAATTTGGGAGACGGGGGCAATCATATTTCAACTGTAGTAGATATCATTGATGTAAAACCATTGGTATATAACACATGTTCAATATGTTAGGTATTGGAAAATAAACAACAACAAGTTGGGAAGGTGGGGGGGGGGGGGGGGGGGGGGGGACTGGACTACCAAGGGAATGGATTCTTCACAAAAAATACGATTGCCCTGTCTCCCAAATTGTTTTAGTGGTTCCAGGTTAAGACCTCTGGGGACTAAAGTCTCTAAAACATACTATAGTCCTTTTCCAGGTTAAGACCTCTGGGGACTAAAGTCTCTAAAACATACTATAGTCCTTTTCCAGGTTAAGACCTCTGGGGACTAAAGTCTCTAAAACATACTATAGTCCTTTTCCAGGTTAAGACCTCTGGGGACTAAAGTCTCTAAAACATACTATAGTCCTTTTCCAGGTTAAGACCTCTGGGGACTAAAGTCTCTAAAACATACTATAGTCCTTTTCCAGGTTAAGACCTCTGGGGACTAAAGTCTCTAAAACATACTATAGTCCTTTTCCAGGTTAAGACCTCTGGGGACTAAAGTCTCTAAAACATACTATAGTCCTTTTCCAGGTTAAGACCTCTGGGGACTAAAGTCTCTAAAACATACTATAGTCCTTTTCCAGGTTAAGACCTCTGGGGACTAAAGTATCTAAAACATACTATAGTCAATTTTCCAGGTTAAGACCTCTGGGGACTAAAGTCTCTAAAACATACTATAGTCCTTTTCCAGGTTAAGACCTCTGGGGACTAAAGTCTCTAAAACATACTATAGTCCTTTTCCAGGTTAAGACCTCTGGGGACTAAAGTCTCTAAAACATACTATAGTCCTTTTCCAGGTTAAGACCTCTGGGGACTAAAGTCTCTAAAACATACTACAGTCCTTTTCCAGGTTAAGACCTCTGGGGACTAAAGTCTCTAAAACATACTATAGTCCTTTTCCAGGTTAAGACCTCTGGGGACTAAAGTCTCTAAAACATACTATAGTCCTTTTCCAGGTTAAGACCTCTGGGGACTAAAGTCTCTAAAACATACTATAGTCCTTTTCCAGGTTAAGAGCTCTGGGGACTAAAGTCTCTAAAACATACTATAGTCCTTTTCCAGGTTAAGAGCTCTGGGGACTAAAGTCTCTAAAACATACTATAGTCCTTTTCCAGGTTAAGACCTCTGGGGACTAAAGTCTCTAAAACATACTATAGTCCTTTTCCAGGTTAAGACCTCTGGGGACTAAAGTCTCTAAAACATACTATAGTCCTTTTCCAGGTTAAGACCTCTGGGGACTAAAGTCTCTATAACATACTATAGTCCTTTTCCAGGTTAAGACCTCTGGGGACTAAAGTCTCTAAAACATACTATAGTCCTTTTCCAGGTTAAGACCTCTGGAGACTAAAGTCTCTAAAACATACTATAGTCCTTTTCCAGGTTAAGACCTCTGGGGACTAAAGTCTCTAAAACATACTATAGTCATTTTCCAGGTTAAGACCTCTGGGGACTAAAGTCTCTAAAACATACTATAGTCCTTTTCCAGGTTAAGACCTCTGGAGACTAAAGTCTCTAAAACATACTATAGTCCTTTTCCAGGTTAAGACCTCTGGGGACTAAAGTCTCTAAAACATACTATAGTCCTTTTCCAGGTTAAGACCTCTGGGGACTAAAGTCTCTAAAACATACTATAGTCCTTTTCCAGGTTAAGACCTCTGGGGACTAAAGTCTCTAAAACATACTATAGTCCTTTTCCAGGTTAAGAGCTCTGGGGACTAAAGTTTCTAAAACATACTATAGTCCTTTTCCAGGTTAAGACCTCTGGGGACTAAAGTCTCTACAACATACTATAGTCCTTTTCCAGGTTAAGACCTCTGGGGACTAAAGTCTCTAAAACATACTATAGTCCTTTTCCAGGTTAACACCTCTGGGGACTAAAGTCTCTAAAACATACTATAGTCCTTTTCCAGGTTAAGACCTCTGGGGAATAAAGTCTCTAAAACATACTATAGTCCTTTTCCAGGTTAAGACCTCTGGGGACTAAAGTCTCTAAAACATACTATAGTCCTTTTCCAGGTTAAGACCTCTGGGGACTAAAGTCTCTAAAACATACTATAGTCCTTTTCCAGGTTAAGACCTCTGGGGACTACAGTCTCTAAAACATATTATAGTCCTTTTCCAGGTTAAGACCTCTGGGGACTAAAGTCTCTAAAACATACTATAGTCCTTTTCCAGGTTAAGACCTCTGGGGACTAAAGTCTCTAATAAAAAGCATGAGCTGGCGCACCCCCAGAGAACATTATTTAGTGTAGAGGTGCTGACTAACGGAGAATGAACTGGAAGATATAAAAATATATAGAGAGTCTCACACTCTGTATATCAACTGATGTCATGAATGATTGAACCACGTTATGTAGACAAACAGTTCAATTAGTGCAACCAATGACTATAGTGAGGGGTGTGTCAACTGTGCGACCTTATATAGATAGGTGCCTTTCCAAACCATGTCCAATCAGTTGAATTTACCAAAGATGGACTCCAATCAAGTTGTAGAAACAGCTCAAGGATGATCAATGGAAACAGGATGCACCTGGGCTCAATTTAGTGTCTCATAACAAAGGGTCTGAATACTTATGTACATACGTTATTTTTCATTTTGAATTTTTATACATTTGCAAACATTTCTATAAACCTGTTTTTCGCTTTGTCATTATGGGTTATTGTGTGTAGATTGATGAGGACATTATTTTATTTAATCAATTTTATAATAAGGCCATAACGTAACAAAATGTGGAAAAAGTCAAGGGGTCACCTCTTTTCCATGTTAAATGTCAATAATAATATTAATAATAACATAATGTGTCACTGTTTGTTAAGGCAGTTAGACAGTGCAACAACACAAGGCCATGTCCCATGTCTCTAACATATTTAGACAGTGCAGCAACACAAGGCCATGTCCCATGTCTCTAACATATTTAGACAGTGAAGCAACACAAGGCCATGTTCCATGTCTCTAACATATTTAGACAGTGCAGCAACACAAGGCCATGTCCCATGTCTCAAACATATTTAGACAGTGCAGCAACACAAGGCCATGTCCCATGTCTCTAACATATTTTTAATTAATTAAAATTAGGCTATTAGTTGTCTTTCAATCTGTTATTTTCTAAACATGATAAAGGATCATTGTTGCATTCTAAGATGCTGGGTTCTTTTACTGAAGACTCCGAAGCGTACTTATAATAAACTGAACAGATTTATTTCAGGGGGAGGAGGAGGAGAGAGAGGGGTGGAGACAGGGGGAGGAGGAGTAGAGAGAGGGGTGGAGACAGGGGGAGGAGGAGGAGAGAGAGGGGTGGAGACAGGGGAAGGAGGAGGAGAGAGAGGGGTGGAGACAGTGGAGGAGGAGGAGAGAGAGGGGTGGAGACAGGGGGAGGAGGAGGAGAGAGAGGGATGGAGACAGGGGGAGGAGGAGGAGAGAGAGGGGTGGAGACAGGGGGAGGAGGAGGAGAGAGAGGGATGGAGACAGGGGGAGGAGGAGGAGAGAGAGGGGTGGAGACAGGGGGAGGAGGAGGAGAGAGAGGGGTGGAGACAGGGGGAGGAGGAGGAGAGAGGGGTGGAGACAGGGGGAGGAGGGAGACAGGGGGAGGAGGAGGAGAGAGAGGGATGGAGACAGGGGGAGGAGGAGGAGAGAGAGGGATGGAGACAGGGGGAGGAGGAGGAGAGAGAGGGATGGAGACAGGGGGAGGAGGAGGAGAGAGAGGGGTGGAGACAGGGGGAGGAGGAGGAGAGAGGGGTGGAGACAGGGGGAGGAGGAGGAGAGAGAGGGGTGGAGACAGGGGGAGGAGGCGGAGAGAGAGGGGTGGAGACAGGGGGAGGAGGAGGAGAGAGAGGGATGGAGACAGGGGGAGGAGGAGGAGAGAGGGATGGAGACAGGGGGAGGAGGAGGAGAGAGAGGGATGGAGACAGGGGGAGGAGGAGGAGGAGAGAGAGGGGTGGAGACAGGGGGAGGAGGAGGAGAGAGAGGGATGGAGACAGGGGGAGGAGGAGGAGAGAGAGGGATGGAGACAGGAGGAGAAGGAGAGAGAGGGGTGGAGACAGGGGGAAGAGGAGGAGAGAGAGGGATGGAGACAGGGGGAGGAGGAGGAGAGAGAGGGGTGGAGACAGGGGGAGGAGGAGGAGAGAGAGGGGTGGAGACAGGGGGAGGAGGAGGAGAGAGAGGGATGGAGACAGGGGGAGGAGGAGGAGAGAGAGGGATGGAGACAGGGGGAGGAGGAGGAGAGAGAGGGGTGGAGACAGGGGGAGGAGGAGGAGAGAGAGGGGTGGAGACAGGGGGAGGAGGAGGAGAGAGAGGGATGGAGACAGGGGGAGGAGGAGGAGAGAGAGGGGTGGAGACAGGGGGAGGAGGAGGAGAGAGAGGGGTGGAGACAGGGGGAGGAGGAGGAGAGAGAGGGGTGGAGACAGGGGGAGGAGGAGGAGAGAGAGGGATGGAGACAGGGGGAGGAGGAGGAGAGAGAGGGATGGAGACAGGGGGAGGAGGAGGAGAGAGAGGGGTGGAGACAGGGGGAGGAGGAGGAGAGAGAGGGATGGAGACGGGGGAGGAGGAGGAGAGAGAGGGATGGAGACAGGGGGAGGAGGAGGAGAGAGAGGGGTGGAGACAGGGGGAGGAGGAGGAGAGAGAGGGGTGGAGACAGGGGGAGGAGGAGGAGAGAGGGATGGAGACAGGGGGAGGAGGAGGAGATAGAGGGGTGGAGACAGGGGGAGGAGGAGGAGAGAGAGGGATGGAGACAGGGGGAAGAGGAGGAGAGAGGGGTGGAGACAGGGGAGGAGGAGGAGAGAGAGGGATGGAGACAGGGGGAGGAGGAGGAGAGAGAGGGTTGGAGACAGGAGGAGGAGGAGGAGAGAGAGGGGTGGAGACAGGGGGAGGAGGAGGAGAGAGAGGGATGGAGACAGGGGGAGGAGGAGGAGAGAGAGGGGTGGAGACAGGGGGAGGAGGAGGAGAGAGAGGGGTGGAGACAGGGGGAGGAGGAGGAGAGAGAGGGGTGGAGACAGGGGGAGGAATAGGAGAGAGAGGGGTGGAGATAGGGGGAGGAGGAGGAGAGAGAGGGGTGGAGACAGGGGGAGGAGGGTTGTTTGGACCCCCCCTCTGTTAAGGGTCTCCTTTACACCAGAGAGACGGTAAAAGATCAATTCTAAATATTCATAATTTTGCCCAAGGTGTAAAACTGAGGTGGCCACTGTCCTGCCCTGAACTAGGCAATTATTGGGAAGATATTATCCAGATGTTATCATGGGTCACTAATATGACTGTACCGCTAGATCCTTCCCTTATTCTTCTTGGAGATGACTCTGTTCTACCAGTTAATATTGGAGATGACTCTGTCCTACCAGTTAATATTGGAGATGACTCTGTTCTACCAGTTAATATTGGAGATGACTCTGTTCTACCAGTTAATATTGGAGATGACTCTGTTCTACCAGTTAATACTGGAGATGACTCTGTTCTACCAGTTAATATTCAAGATGACTCTGTTCTACCAGTTAATACTGGAGATGACTCTGTTCTACCAGTTAATATTGGAGATTACTCTGTTGTACCAGTTAATATTGGAGATGAATCTGTTCTACCAGTTAATATTGGAGATGACTCTGTTCTACCAGTTAATATTGGAGATGACTCTGTTCTACCAGTTAATATTGGAGATGACTCTGTTCTACCAGTTAATACTGGAGATGACTCTGTTCTACCAGTTAATACTGGAGATGACTCTGTTCTACCAGTTAATATTGGAGATGACTCTGTTCTACCAGTTAATATTGGAGATGACTCTGTTCTACCAATTAATACTGGAGATGACTCTGTTCTACCAGTTAATATTGGAGATTACTCTGTTCTACCAGTTAATATTGGAGATGAATCTGTTCTACCAGTTAATATTGGAGATGACTCTGTTCTACCAGTTAATATTGGAGATGACTCTGTTCTACCAGTTAATATTGGAGATGACTCTGTTCTACCAGTTAATACTGGAGATGACTCAATTCTACCAGTTAATATTGGAGATGACTCTGTTCTACCAGTTAATATTGGAGATGACTCTGTTCTACCAGTTAATATTGGAGATGACTCTGTTCTACCAGTTAATATTGGAGATGACTCTGTTCTACCAGTTAATATTGGAGATGACTTTGTTCTACCAGTTAATACTGGAGATGACTCTGTTCTACCAGTTAATATTGGATATTACTCTGTTCTACCAGTTAATATTGGAGATGACTCTGTTCTACTGTTCTACCACCTTACCCTCCTGAGTGGCGCAGTGGTCTAAGGCACTGCATCGCAGTGCTAACTGTGTCACTAGAGATCCTGGTTCGAATCCAGGCTCTGTCGCAGCCGGCCGCGACCAGGAGACACATGGGCGGCGCACAATTGGCCCAGCGTCGTCCAGGGTAGGGGAGGGAATGGCCGGCAGGGATGTAGCTGAGTTGATAGAGCATGGCGTTTGCAACGCCAGGGTTGCGGGTTCGATTCCCACGGGGGCCAGCATAAAAAAAAAATATAAAAAAAATGTATTCACTAACTGTAAGTCGCTCTGGATAAGAGCGTCTGCTAAATGACGTAAATGTAAATGTAAATGTTAATATTGGAGATGACTCTGTTCTACCAGTTAATATTGGAGATGACTCTGTTCTACCAGTTAATACTGGAGATGACTCTGTTCTACCAGTTAATATTGGAGATGACTCTGTTCTACCAGTTAATACTGGAGATGACTCTGTTCTACCAGTTAATATTGGAGATGACTCTGTTGTACCAGTTAATATTGGAGATGAATCTGTTCTACCAGTTAATATTGGAGATGACTCTGTTCTACCAGTTAATACTGGAGATGACTCTGTTCTACCAGTTAATATTGGAGATTACTTTGTTCTACCAGTTAATATTGGAGATGACTCTGTTCTACCAGTTAATATTGGAGATGACTCTGTTGTACCAGTTAATATTGGAGATGAATCTGTTCTACCAGTTAATATTGGAGATGACTCTGTTCTACCAGTTAATATTGGAGATGACTCTGTTGTACCAGTTAATATTGGAGATGAATCTGTTCTACCAGTTAATATTGGAGATGACTCTGTTCTACCAGTTAATATTGGAGATGACTCTGTTCTACCAGTTAATACTGGAGATGACTCTGTTCTACCAGTTAATACTGGAGATGACTCTGTTCTACCAGTTAATACTGGAGATGACTCTGTTCTACGAGTTAATATTGGAGATGACTCTGTTCTACCAGTTAATATTGGAGATGACTCTGTTCTACCAATTAATACTGGAGATGACTCTGTTCTACCAGTTAATATTGGAGATTACTCTGTTCTACCAGTTAATATTGGAGATGAATCTGTTCTACCAGTTAATATTGGAGATGACTCTGTTCTACCAGTTAATATTGGAGATGACTCTGTTCTACCAGTTAATATTGGAGATGACTCTGTTCTACCAGTTAATACTGGAGATGACTCAATTCTACCAGTTAATATTGGAGATGACTCTGTTCTACCAGTTAATATTGGAGATGACTCTGTTCTACCAGTTAATTTTGGAGCGACACTCTGCGAAGCAAGCAGATGTGGCTAAAATAACTAACTTCCTATATTCCATCTGAGAAAATTACCTACAATTTAGGTAATAAACCCTTTGAGTTGACTGATGTCTGGGGGGACTTTCAGCAGTTTCTAGAGTCGTCACCTTATTTAGTATTTTCTTCATGAATGTATTATTATTACTATTATTATTATTATTATTATTATTATCATTATTATTATTATTATTATTATTAACTTTATTATTATTATTATTAACATTATTATTACTATTATTATTATTATTAACATTATTATTATTATTATTTTTAACATTATTATTATTATTATTAACATTATTATTATTATTATTATTTTTTTTTTCATTGTTATTATTATTATTATTGTTATTATTATTATTATTTTTATCATTGTTATTATTATTATTAGTTGTTTCTGTGGTGAATCATTTATTTTCTAGTATTGAATGTGAAGTCATTCTGTTTCCTTTGTTGTTGTTAATCATTGAAGCTAATACCAGTAGAGGGGAGGGAGGCCAGTGTTCATGTGTTGGGGAGGGAAAGGTGTGGTACCATGGGATCCCATGGAGCTGTGTTGGGGAGGGAAAGGTGTGGTACCATGGGATCCCATGGAGCTGTGTTGGGGAGGGAAAGGTGTGGTACCATGGGATCCCATGGAGCTGTGTTGGGGAGGGAAAGGTGTGGTACCATGGGATCCCATGGAGCTGTGTTGGGGAGGGAAAGGTGTGGTACCATGGGATCCCATGGAGCTGTGTTGGGGAGGGAAAGGTGTGGTACCATGGGATCCCATGGAGCTGTGTTGGGGAGGGAAAGGTGTGGTACCATGGGATCCCATGGAGCTGGTTTGGGGAGGGAAAGGTGTGGTACCATGGGATCCCATGGAGCTGTGTTGGGGAGGGAAAGGTGTGGTACCATGGGATCCCATGGAGCTGTGTTGGGGAGGGAAAGGTGTGGTACCATGGGATCCCATGGAGCTGTGTTGGGGAGGGAAAGGTGTGGTACCATGGGATCCCATGGAGCTGGTTTGTGTAGGTGGAAGGAACAACGGGGCTGTTATCTCTGGCATATTTTGATGATTGTTCAATTGTATAAAATGCCAATAAATAGAATGTTAAAAAAAAATATATATATATATATATATATCTTTTATGTTTTACTTTGTAAAAAATAAGCTCTTATGGGACTGTTTCATTTACTATAATTCTGTTACTAATTAAATGTATTGTGGGAAACGAAAACATGCTATGAGTTGCAGAAGGCCTTTAGAATAATATCCTTGAATCTGTCCAAGTTGATGAGCGGGAAACAAACTGATACCAGTCAGCCTCACAGCCGGCCCATCAAAACTACACCTGAACTATACCTCAACTCATTTCACACATGATAAGAGTTAGCCTATATACCAGATTACATTGACAATAATCTGATGATTGACAATATTATCAGTTGTCAAATTGTACATTGGGCGCATCTGGTAATTGACAGACGCAGGGAAAGGAGCATCTCTTTACCAAATCCTCCTTCAGAGTCACATGCAGGTAAAACATTGTGATTTCTATATAGTGCTGTATCTGAAAGAGCATATTCTGCAGTTTCTATGACACTTACCTTTATCAAATAACTCTCAACATTCAAGAGGTGCAGCTCTATTTCCAAATATCATTATTTTCAACAATATCTGTGCTGTCAATGTATTTATCACATGACCACTCCAGCAGCAGCATTGCTATGGCAACTAAGCAGAAACTAGTAACATCATCCAGTTAAAATATGCTGTTCTGTCGTCAATGGATGAATGGCCAATAGAAACCAGATAGAAACTGATAATGGTGCATGTGACTTCTGCATAATGGTGTGATACTTCTTCATGTAATTAATCCTTTACAATAGTTTATGCACTATTTATCAATCGTTTATTTAACAAACCATGTTTGCACACCTTGCACCTTGCTGGTTGATATGCATCTGATGCATATGCTAAAGTGGACGCCTGGTAACTTTCTCTAGCGGGTTCTTATATGCTGAAAGAACAGGCGGTTCTAGTGTTAAGGACTGGTAGATGGGTGTTGCTCATGCATTCACTCATGCTGACCGGCTCCAGTACTTTGTTCTTGACTAAAGCGTCCAAGTCAGCCTTGACTTCTGGTCTGATAGCATAAGGTACAGGTCCTGCTTTCAGAAACGTTGGTTTGCTGTCTGGCTTAATGCTAAGCTTCCCTGTAATGTCGTTCATACTACCCAGCTGTCCATTAAAGACTTCTCCATGTTTCTTTAAGATGGCAGGTAGGTCTGTGTCTCTGTGTGTCATTGTATGCACTGATGGCCAGTCCAGTGTGATTTTCTCCAACTATGAACATCCCAGTATTGATGCATAGTCTCCTTTCACAACATAGAGTGGCAGCTTTTCAGTTTGTCTGTTTACCTGAACTGTGACATCAGTGATGCCTCTCACAGCAACAGATTCACCTGTGTAAGTCTTTAACACGAGGTGCGCTGGTTGAAGTGGAAGGTGTTTCAGTGTCTTTTTTCTGACAAAAGAGATACAGCTGCCCCTGTGTCAATCTCCATACCCACCGGCTGTCCCTCTAGCAAGGGGGAGACATAGTAGCCGTGCGGCCCGCCAGGAAAAAGTCAGGATTTGCAGTGTGACTTCCTGGTCTGATGAGTCACTCACCTCAGTGTTCTCTTACTCAACAGTGTGAACATGTCTATTTGTCTTTCGTTGGAATGTCTGTTTCTTGTTTCCCGTTTTTACGTTTTCTCTGTTCTCTTTTTGTTTCTAGAGACTTGTTCGATGTTGCCCTTTTTACCACAGGCTGGACAATCCATGTCCTTCCACCAGCATGTAGAAGCCTGATGTCCCTTTTTACCACAGGCTGGACAATCCATGTCCTTCCACCAGCATGTAGAAGCCTGATGTCCCTTTTTACCACAGGCTGGACAATCCATGTCCTTCCACCAGCATGTAGAAGCCTGATGGCCCTTTTTACCACTGACTGGACAATCCATGTCCTTCCACCAGCATGTAGAAGCCTGATGTCCCACATTGCCACAGTGGAAGCATGTGACTTGATTTCCCTGTCTCTGATTTTCAGTTGAAACTCTGTTCACTTTTTTATGATCAACTTTTTATTTATTTTAAAGGAACACAGACAAGAACAAATAGCATCAGGAATGGTTATACAGCTAGAGACACAATACTGTTAAAATATATATCAGAACAAATAGCAGCAGGAATGGTTATACAGCTAGAGAAACAATACTGTTAAAATATATATCAGTATATTATGGAAACTAGTTATTGTAGATAAATACAATTATAATAAACCACATATACAATCACCCACCTCAGCTGCATCAACTCACCCTCCAACCCCTCCTGGGACCACCCCAACCCACCGTCCAACCCCTCCTGAGACCACCCCAATCCACCCTCCAACCCCTCCTGGGACCACCCCAACCCACCCTCCAACCCCTCCTGGGACCAACCCAACCCACCCTCCAACCCCTCCTGGGACCACCCCAACCCACCCTCCAACCCCTCCTGGGACCACCCCAACACACCCTCCAACCCCTCCTGGGACCACCCCAACCCACCCTCCAACCCCTCCTGGGACCACCCCAACCCACCCTCCAACCCCTCCTGAGACCACCCCAACCCACCCTCCAACCCCTCCTGGGACCACCCCAACACACCCTCCAACCCCTCCTGGGACCACCCCAACCCACCCTCCAACCCCTCCTGGGACCACCCCAACCCACCCTCAAACCCCTCCTGGGACCACCCCAACACACCCAACCTGATCTCCATTAAATGAAATACTAAATCAAGGTACACATTTGCACAAAAATGAAAATTACCGGTCAATCTGTTGGGTAAAACCCACTACAGGAGTTATTTTATGGTTTCAGCTGCAATTGTTGTTTGGCTAGCCCCATGGATCGTAGCAGTGGATAGTTCTAAATAAATGATATCTATAAAAGTGCTGATCCAATGAGGTGTGGTGGTTGCCATCTTAGTTCCAACATCTTTTTAGCTGCTGTCCAACCTGACAACATTATACGTCTTTGCTGTAATGACAGTGGTGAATTATCATTCAGTAATAACAGTTTGGGGGAACAAGGTATGAGGATACCTCTTTCCAAAACATGCCCCTGATCACTCCCAGTAAATATGATTAAAGGAGCCCAAGGCACCTTGATTACATAGATCACACAGAGGAGCAGTTGTGATTTCTATTAAATGATGTTTTCTAGGTGGAAGGTTTACCCTGTGTATGAGATTAAAATGTATCAGCTAATGATTAGGATTGTTAGATGAACCCACTAAGTTCCTGATGAACTCAACTGGTGAGCCTCTTTAGCAGCTAGTTCCATGGACACACTGATTTCAATGTCCTTTGCCAAGGTCAGATGACTTTCAGTCAACAGTCTCTTTTGTGTAGCTTCACTCCGTAGCCCACATACTAGTCTGTCTCTAATGATGTCATTTAGAACAGCATTAAACTCAGTGTTCTGGTAGTTTCTTTAATGCAGCAGCAAACATTGTTACTGATTCTCTCTCTTCCTGATGTCTCCTGTGGAACCTGAACCGTTCAGCATTAACTAATGGTTCTGGTGAAAAATGTCCTTTAAGAATCTCCACAATATCCCCATACGTCTTATTACCTGTTCTGACTGGCTGTAGCAGGCTGCCTCGTAAATTAAATGTCTTTGGCCCAATTACACTAAAACATGTAGACACAATGTTGTCCTCATCCATGTCATTTACAATAACAAATTATTCAAACCGTTCTGTATATGAGCTCCACTGATCAATACTTTTATCAAACTGTCCAATGTTTCCATCAATTCCAATAATTGTTCATTTCTCAATAAGCTCCTGATTGTCACTCACTTCAATATTGTCCTCAACCAAAGCAATATTTTCCTCAGTCATGTGATCTTCATTCACTTCACTCACTGACATTTCCTCCTACAGTGGGGAATTTTTTTATTTAGTCAGCCACCAATTGTGCAAGTTCTCCCACTTAAAAAGATGAGAGAGGCCTGTAATTTTCATCATAGGTACACGTCAACTATGACAGACAAAATGAGGAAAAAAAAATCCAGAAAATCACATTGTAGGATTTTTAATTAATTTATTTGCAAATTATGGTTGAAAATAAGTATTTGGTCACCTACAAACAAGCAAGATTTCTGGCTCTCACAGACCTGTAACATCTTCTTTAAGAGGCTCATCTGTCCTCCACTCGTTACCTGTATTAATGGCACCTGTTTGAACTTGTTATCAGTATAAAAGTCACCTGTCCACAACCTCAAACAGTCACACTCCAAACTCCACTATGGCCAAGACCAAAGAGCTGTCAAAGGACACCAGAAACAGACCTGCACCAGGCTGGGAAGACTGAATCTGCAATAGGTAAGCAGCTTGGTTTGAAGAAATCAACTGTGGGAGCAATTATTAGGAAATCGAAGACATACAAGACCACTGATAATCTCCCTCGATCTGGGGCTCCACGCAAGATCTCACCCCGTGGGGTCAAAATGATCACAAGAAAATCCCAGAACCACACGGGGGGACCTAGTGAATGACCTGCAGAGAGCTGGGACCAAAGTAACAAAGCCTACCATCGGTAACACACTACGCCGCCAGGGACTCAAATCCTGTAGTGCCAGACGTGTCCCCCTGCTTAAGCCAGTACATGTCCAGGCCCGTCTGAAGTTTGCTAGAGTGCATTTGGATGATCCAGAAGAGGATTGGGAGAATGCCATATGGTCAGATGAAACCAAAATATAACTTTTTGGTAAAAACTCAACTCTTCGTGTTTGGAGGACAAAGAATGCTGAGTTGCATCCAAAGAACACCATACCTACTGTGAAGCATGGGGGTGGAAACATCATGCTTTGGGGCTGTTTTTCTGCAAAGGGACCAGGACGACTGATCCGTGTAAAGGAAAGAATGAATGGGGCCATGTATCGTGAGATTTTGAGTGAAAACCTCCTTCCATCAGCAAGGGCATTGAAGATGAAACGTGGCTGGGTCTTTCAGCATGACAATGATCCCAAACACACCGCCCGGGCAACGAAGGAGTGGCTTCGTAAGAAGCATTTCAAGGTCCTGGAGTGGCCTAGCCAGTCTCCAGATCTCAACCCCATAGAAAATCTTTGGAGGGAGTTGAAAGTCCGTGTTGCCCATCGACAGCCCCAAAACATCACTGCTCTAGAGGAGATCTGCATGGAGGAATGGGCCAAAATACCAGCAACAGTGTGTGAAAACCTTGTGAAGACTTACAGAAAACGTTTGACCTGTGTCATTGCCAACAAAGGGTATATAACAAAGTATTGAGAAACTTTTGTTATTGACCAAATACTTATTTTCCACCATCATTTGCAAATAAATTCATTAAAAATCCTACAATGTGATTTTCTGGATTTTTTTTTCTCATTTTGTCTGTCATAGTTGACGTGTACCTATGATGAAAATTACAGGCCTCTCTCATCTTTTTAAGTGGGAGAACTTGCACAATTGGTGGCTGACTAAATACTTTTTTCCCCCACTGTAAATTCGCTCATATAGCAGATTTAATTAAACGGTTTGTCTTCACAGTTGAATAAATGTCCTTTCCTTTAATCACTGTATATTCCTCCTTTTTAATCACGTTGTTTTCCCACTCCGATGTCCGTCTCCAGTCCTTTTCTGCCGTCCATGACG
>NC_139989.1:86370255-86417755 GCF_964263955.1 Coregonus lavaretus
TGTGTGTCTGTGTGTGTGTGTCCATTGTGTGTGTGTGTGTGTCCAGTGTGTGTGTGTGTGTGTGTGTGTCCAGTGTGTGTGTGTGTGTGTGTCCAGTGTATATGTGTGTCCAGTGTTTATGTGTGTCCAGTGTATGTGTGTGTGTCCAGTGTATGTGTGCCAGTGTGTGTGTGTGTGTCAAGTGTGTCCAGTGTGTGTGTGTCCAGTATGTGTGTGTTTGTCCAGTTTGTGTGTGTGTGTGTGTGTGTGTGTGTCCAGTGTGTGTGTGTGTGTGTGTGTCCAGTGGGTGTGTGTGTCCAGTGTGTGTTTGCGTGTGTGTGTGTGTGTGTGTGTATGTCCACACTGGACCCACACACACACACAGGACACACAGGACACAGAAACACACACACACTGGACACACACACACACACACACACACGACACACACACACTGGACAGACAAACACACAAACAGTGGACACACACTCACACACACACAAACACACACACACACACACACACACACACACACACACTGGACCCACACACACAAACACACACACTGGACCCACACAAACACACACTGGACACACACACATACACACACACACGACACACACACACACTGGACAGACAAACACACAAACAGTGGACACACACTCACACACACACAAACACACACACACACACACACTAGACACACACACACACTGGACACACACACACACACTGGACACACACACACACTGGACCCACACACACAAACACACACACTGGACCCACACACACACACACTGGACCCACACACACACACTGGACACACACACACACACACACTGGACCCCCCCCCACACACACACACACACACACACACACACACACACACACACACACACACACTCTTTATATAACTTAGTCCAAGTGGTGGTCAGAATGTTTGTCTTAACTAGCCTGATAACTCCAACATGTCTGATATGAACATTGACATAAACCCTCTACATACTTCAGTTTCTCCAGTCTGCAGTGTGGATCCTCCAGTCCAGCAGAGAGCAGTCTGACTCCTGAGTCTCCTGGGTGATTGTAGCTCAGGTCCAGCTCTCTTAGGTGTGAGGGGTTTGACTTCAGAGCTGAGACCAGAGAAGCACAGCCTTCCTCTGTGACTAGACAGCCTGACAGCCTGCAAAGAGTCAAATCATATTAAAACCTCACTGCTATTATTTGGTGGTGAAAATAGTGGCAGTGCATTTGCAGTTTGTTTTGGTTGTGTTTTGGGTTATGTTTTGCCCGATAGTAACTGAATGGTGGATGATGATTGGAGTAATCTTCTGTCTAAGTGAGTAGATAACATGTTTCTAAACACTACTAAATGAATCCTGATGATGACATGATTAAGAAAAATCATGAATGAATCATGAATAATAATGAATGAGAAAGTTACAGAGGCTACAACAAAACATGCTAACCTCTCACCATTACCAATAACAGAGGGGGTATGATCCTTGTTCCTCTGTAACTTTCTCATTCATCATCATTCACGATTCATTCATGATTATTCATAATCATTGTAGCGTCCACATGAATGTAAAAGTGTTCAGAAACATCTTCTATTCTTACTGACAATACAAGTGAAGTGATTCCAAAATTACAGGACATTATTCAACATTCAGTTTCTATTGGGGAAAACATCATCCAAAACACAACCAAGACAAACTGCAAATGCATTCAACAAGTTTGTAGAATCACAAGCTTGATGTAATCACTGCAGGTAAGGAATATGGGACCAAATACTAAACTTATGACTACTTTAATACAATATAAGTGAATATGTCCAAATTATTCCGACATATACAAATGGGAGAAATAGATACATAAAGTGATTTCATTTTTAAATAGTAACACAGATATGTATGAAAATATCCTCAAATAAAAGGTGACATTCTGTACTGTTGCCTAATATGAAACATTCTATCTCAAATCCAAAATGCTGGAGCATAGCACCAAATTTAAAACTGTAAGCTTCACTGTCCAAACACATATGGTGTGGACTATGTGTGCCTGGTAAACACATGTGGATCTGGTGAACAGTTATCACTTGTTGACCAACTACAGGAATACTGACCTCAGAGTCTCCAGTTTACAGTGGGGATTCCCCAGTCCAGCAGAGAGCAGCTTCACTCCTGAATCCTTCAGGTCATTGTTACTCAGATCCAGCTCTCTCAGGTGTGAGGGGTTTGACTTCAGAGCTGAGACCAGAGAAGCACAGCCTTCCTCTGTGACTAGACAGCCTGACAGCCTGCACAGAGTCAAATCATATTAAAACCACACTGCTATTCTTTGGTGGTGAAAATTGTGGCAGTATATTTTTACAACATATTCAGATATATCAGTGTCCTGAAACCTGCCATATCCATTCATAAATGAATGTATCTTTATTAGAAATTATCATAATATTGCTTGTAGAGAGAAACATGTATAGTACGAATATTTGAGTTGACAGACCAGAACAGTTTAAAAAGCAGTATCAGGCAAAAGACAGACAGTGAGGTATCAGATTTACCGTATTTTCCGCACTATAAAGCGCACCGGAGTATAAGCCGCAGCAGCTAAATTGAATGATGTGTACATATATAAGCCGCACTGGACTATAAACCACAGGTGTTTTAATGTTTAATTACCATATGTAAGGGTTCGTGCACAGAGGGGATTGTCGGGAAAGAGATGGCTGCTTGAGGAAGCTCCCATTTATTAACATTTCAACAAACAAGTTGCATATTTGCATAACGTATTCCAGCAAAATTAGTTAATAGCGTCACAATCATTTAACCACTTAACTTTGGTTATTTTTGAAAAACCTTGAAAAAGTGTGCACATCTTTGAATATTTATCTACATTATAGCCTACAGTAGTACCATAACAAAAAACAAAGCTTACAGCGCTTGACGAGGCAATATCAATGGCTAAATTAAATGTGTTTTTTTAAAGTGCAAAATAAAGTGCCTGTAACACGACAGTAAGCGCGTAAACCTAAAGTTGCAGCAACACGGCTGCTTAAAATATACGGTAATCAGCCTACCAGAAAAGTCATTAATCCTCGTCTTTACATTTACATTTACATTTTAGTCATTTAGCAGACGCTCTTATCCAGAGCGACTTACAGTTAGTGATTACATATTTTTTTTTTTTTTATACTGGCCCCCCGTGGGAATCGAACCCACAACCCTGGCGTTGCAAACGCCATGCTCTATCAACTGAGCTACATCCCTGCCAGCCATTCCCTCCCCTACCCTAGACGACGCTGGGCCAATTGTGCGCCGCCCATGAGTCTCCCGGTCGCGGCAGGCTGCGACAGAGCCTGGATTCGAACCAGGATCTCTAGTGGCACAGTTAGCACTGCGATGCAGTGCCATAGACCACTGCGCCACTCAGGAGCTCGTCTTCATCTTTTAGGCTAAGGTGCAGTACACGGCTGTAACCAGAAAAGTCAAGTCATTAATCCTCATCTCCGTCTTCTTCCTGCGTACTAAAACCACCAAAGTCCTCATCTTCAGTGTCGGAAACGAACAGGCTCAGGGTGGCTTCGTCAGCCACTCTCCTCTCTCCTTCGTTGACGCTCTCAAAACCAACGAACTCCTCTTCGTCACTGTCGGAATCGAACAGCCTCTGAAGGGCCTCAGCTGTGGCGGCGTCCTCCTCTTCATCACGCAGCAGTCCAGCCTTTCGGAACACGTTAATGATCGTGGATGTTTTGACACTCCTCCACGCTATCAGGATCCACTCGCAAACTTGAGTGAAAGTTGCTTTTCGCATACGACCAGTTTTGGTGAATGATTTATCGCCGCTAGTCATCCACGCCTCCCACTGAACGCGTAGTGCCACTTTGAACGCACGATTGACACTGATGTCGAGTGGCTGCAGATGCTTCGTTGTGCCCCCAGGAATCACAGCTGGAATCGAGTTTGTGCTCTTGATGGCTGCTTTCACATAATCCGTTATATGGGCCCTCATGCTGTCCAAAACGAGCAAAGCTTTTTTTTGGCGAAAGAATCCTCCAGGGCGCTTGACGTAGCACTCATTCAGCCACTCATTCATTACGCTTTCCATCATCCACCCTTTCTTGTTGACTTTAAAGGAGATGCCGTTCAGAATCTTTTCTTTTGGCATTGTAATCCGCTTAAAAATCACCATTGGCGGAAGCTTTAATCCAGATGCTGTGCAGCCAAGAACACAAGTGAAATTCGTTCTCTCGTGGCCAGTGGTTCTCAACGTGATGGACGATTCACCTTTCTTGTTAACAGTCCTAGTGAGAGGCAGGTCAAACGTCAAAGGCACTTCATCCATATTTATGATCTGGTCCGGTCCGATGGAATATTCCTCTATCATTCTTTGTGTGAATTCGCCAAAGTTTGTTATTTTTTCCTGGTAGTCGGGAGGGAGTTGCTGACACACAGTCGTCCGCGCCCTGATGGAGAGTCCCTTTCGTCTCATAAATCTGAAACACCAGGATGGTCCACCTCTAAAATTTTCAATTTTCATTTCGGTGGCGACTGTTTCAGCTTTCAGTCGGATCTGCACGGTGGAAACACGTCGGCCGCCTGCTCTCTGTGTGTTCACCCAATCTTCAAGAAAGTCTTCAAGTTCGGGCCATCTGCTTTTATTACCTCTGAAAGCTTTTTTTGACTTTTTGCATTGAGACAGTTCTTCCCGCTGGCGACTCCAACGTCTCACCATTGACTCATTGATGCCAAGGCTACGTGCAGCAGCTCTATTTCCTTCTTTTACAGCCAGATTGACTGCCTTTAACTTAAAAGCTGCATCATATGCATTTCTACGTTTGTTTTCCATAATGAGGGTTTGTGCATGAAAACTTCCTTTGCACAAACTGTCTCGCTCTCGTAATGTCTGTCTGTCTTGCTCTCGTTCTGTCTCTCGTTCTGTCTCTCGTACCACTCTCGGTTCCACTTTTACTTTTGCGCGCTACCTGTCTCACTCTTTTCCGGCCTCCAGCTTTTCCTGCTGGAGCCCGCCGCTTAAAGGTGGGGGGCGCGGACCGGTCATAGAGCCCATAGAGTTAAAGTTGGTGGACTGTAACCTGTAAAATCCATAGATTTGGGAGGTCTTCTAGTGGCCGTTAGCTGTAAAAATCCATAGATTAGCCGCACCGTTATATAAGCCGCAGGGGTCGAAAAATGGGAAAAAAAGGCGCGGCTTATAGTCCGAAAATTACGGTAGATTGTATTGAGTATACAGTCCACACCATATCTATTTTGACAGTGAATCTAACATTTTAAATGTGGCTCTATACTCCAGCATTTTGGATTTGAGATCAAATGTTTCATATGAGGTGACAGTATATAATGTCACCTTTTATTTGAGGGTATTTGAATACATATCTGTTTCACCATTTAGAAATGAAAGCACTTTATGTATCTAGTCCCCCACTTTTGAAGAAGTCATAAGTATTTTGATAAATTCACTCATAGTGTATTAAAATAGGCAAAGGTTTAGTATTTGGTCCCAAACTCGTTGGTTGCATTTGCAGTTTGTTTTGGATGTGTTTTGGGTTATGTTTTGTCCAATAGTAACTGAATGGTGGATGATGACTGGAGTAATTTTCTGTCTAAGTGAGTAGATAACATGTTTCTAAACATTACTAAATTAATCCTGATGATGCTATGATTAAGAAAAATCATGAATGAATCATGAATAATAATGAGTGAGAAAGTTACAGAGGCTACAACAAAACATGCTAACCTCTCACCATTACCAACAGAGGGGGTATGATCCTTGTTCCTCTGTAACTTTCTCATTCATCATCATTCACGATTCATTCATGATTATTCATAATCATGGTAGCATCCACATGAATGTAGAAGTGTTCAGAAACATCTTCTATTCTTACTGACAATACAAGTGAAGTGACTCCAAAATGACAGGACATTATTCACCATTCAGTTTCTATTGGGAAAAACATCATCTAAAACACAACCAAGACAAACTGCAAATGCATTCAACACGTTTGTAGAATCACAAGCTTGATGTAATCACTGTGGGTAAGGAATATGGGACCAAATACTAAACTTATGACTACTTTAATATAATATAAGTGAATATGTCCAAATTATTACGACTTTTTCAAATGGGAGAACAAGATACATAAAGTGCTTTCATTTCTAAACGGTAAAATATATATATATACATATATATATATATATATATATATATATATATATATGAATACCTTTAAATAAAAGGAGACATTCTGTACTGTTGCCTAATATGAAACATTATATCTGAAATCCAAAATGCTGGAGCATAGCACCAAATTTTTAACTGTAAGCTTCACTGTCCAAACACATATGGTGTGGACTATGTGTGCCTGGTAAACACATGTGGATCTGGTGAATAGTTATCACTTGTTGACCAACTACAGGAATACTGACCTCAGAGTCTCCAGTTTACAGTGGGGATTCCCCAGTCCAGCAGAGAGCAGCTTCACTCCTGAATCCTTCAGGTCATTGTTACTCAGATCCAGCTCTCTCAGGTGTGAGGGGCATGACTTCAGAGCTGAGACCAGAGAAGCACAGCCTTCCTCTGTGAATAGACAGCCTGACAGCCTGCAAAGAGTAAAATCATATTAAAACCACACTGCTATTCTTTGGTGTGAAAATATATTTTTTCAACAATTTCAGATACATCAGTGTCCTGAAACCTGCCATATCTATTCATATATGTATATATACAGTACCAGTCAAAAGTTTGGACACACCTACACATTCAAGGGTTTTTCTTTATTTTTACTATTTTCTACATTGTAGAATAATAGTGAAGACATCAAAACTATGAAATAACACATATGGAATCATGTAGTAACCAAAAAAGTGTTAAATTAATCAAAATATATTTTATATTTGAGATTCTTCAAATAGCCACCCTTTGCCTTGATGACAGCTTTGCACACTCTTGGCATTCTCTCAACCAGCTTCATGAGGTAGTCACCTGGAATGCATTTCAATTAACAGGTGTGCCTTCTTAAAAGGTAATTTGTGGAATTTCTTTCCTTCTTAATGTGTTTGAGCCAATCAGTTGTGTTGTGACAAGATAGGGGGGTATACAGAAGATAGCCCTATTTGGTAAAAGACCAAGTCAATATTATGGCAAGAACAGCTCAAATAAGCAAAGAGAAATGACAGTCCATCATTACTTTAAGACATGACGGCCAGTCAATACGGAACATTTCAACAACTTTGAAAGATTCTTCAAGTGCAGTCGTAAAAAACATCAAGCGCTATGATGAAACTGGCTCTCATGAGGACCGCCACAGGAATGGAAGACCCAGAGTTACCTCTGCTGCAGAGGATAAGTTCATTAGAGTTACCAGCCTCAGAAATTGCAGCCCAAATAAATGCATCACAGAGTTCAAGTCACAGACACATCTCAACATCAACTGTTCAGAGGGGACTGTGTGAATCAGGCCTTCATGGTCGAATTGCTGCAAAGAAACCACTACTAAAGGACCCCAATAAGAAGAAGAGACTTGCTTGGGCGAACAAACACGGGCAATGGACATTAGACCTGTGGACATTTGTCCTTTGGTCTGGAGTCCAAATTTGAGATTTTTGGATCCAACCGCCGTGTCTTTGTGAGACGCGGTGTGGGTGAACGGATGATCTCTGCATGTGTATTTCCCACCGTAAAGCATGGAGGAGGAGGTGTGATGGTGTGATGGTGTGGGGGAGCTTTGCTGGTGACACTGTCTGTGATTTATTTAGAATTTAACCACACTTAACCAGCATGGCTACCACAGCATTCTGCAGCGATACGCCATCCCATCTGGTTTGGGCATCGTGGAACTATCATTTGTTTTTCAACAGGACAATGACCCAACACACCTCCAGGCTGTGTAAGGGCTATTTTACCAAGAAGGAGAGTGATGGAGTGCTGCGTCAGATGACCTGGCCTCCACAATCCCCCGACCTCAACCCAATTGAGATGGTTTGGGATGAGTCGGACCGCAGAGTGAAGGAAAAGCAGCCAACAAGTGCTCAGCATATGTGGGAACTCCTTCAAGACTGTTGGAAAAGCATTCCAGGTGAAGCTGGTTGAGAGAATGCCAAGAGTGGGCAAAGCTGTCATCAAGGTAAAGGGTGGCTATTTGAAAAATGTCAAATATAAAATATATTTTCATTTGTTTATCACTTTTTTGGTTACTACATGATTTCATATGTGTTATTTCATAGTTTTAATGTCTTCACTATTATTTTACAATGTAAAAATTGTAAAAATAAAGAAAAACCCTTGAATGAGTAGGTGTGTCCAAACTTTTGACTGGTACTGTATATAAATTAATTAATGTATCATTATTAACAGTAGATAACATGTTTCTAAACACTACTAAATTAATATGTGTGTGTGTGTGTGTGTGTCCAGTGTGTGTGTGTTCAGTGTGTGTGTGTATGTGTGTCCAGTGTGTGTGTGTGTGTGTGTGTGTGTGTGTCCAGTGTGTGTGTGTGTGTGTGTGTGTGTGTGTGTGTGTGTCCAGTGTGTGTGTGTGTGTGTGTGTGTGTGTGTGTGTGTGTCCTGTGTGTTTGTGTCCTGTGTGTGTGTGTCCAGTGTGTGTCCAGTGTGTGTGTGTGTTCATTGAGTGATACAGGAATACTGACCTCAGAGTCTCCAGTTTACAGTGGGGATTCCCCAGTCCAGCAGAGAGCAGCTTCACTCCTGAATCCTTCAGGTCATTGTTACTCAGGTCCAGCTCTCTCAGGTGTGAGGGGTTTGACTTCAGAGCTAAGACCAGAGCAGCACAGCCTTCCTCTGTGACTAGACAGCCTGACAGCCTGCAAAGAGTCAAATCATATTAAAACCACACTGCTATTCGTTGGTGTTGAGTCATTTTCTTTCTAAGTGAGTAGATAACATGTTTCTAAACACTACTAAAGTAATCCTGATGATGACATGATTGAGAAGGATCATGAATGAATCATGAATAATAATGGGTGAGAAAGTTACAGAGGCTACAACAAAACATGCTAACCTCTCACCATTACCTTCAAATAAAAGGTGACATTCTGTACTGTTGCCTAATATGAAACATTATATCTCAAATCCAAAATGCTGGAGCATAGCACCAAATGTAAAACTGTAAGCTTCACTGTCCAAACACATATGGTGTGGACTATGTGTGCCTGGTAAACACATGTGGATCTGGTGAACAGTTATCACTTGTTGACCAACTACAGGAATACTGACCTCAGAGTCTCCAGTTTACAGTGGGGATTCCCCAGTCCAGCAGAGAGCAGCTTCACTCCTGAATCCTTCAGGTCATTGTTACTCAGATCCAGCTCTCTCAGGTGTGAGGGGTTTGACTTCAGAGCTGAGACCAGAGAAGCACAGCCTTCCTCTGTGACTAGACAGCCTGACAGCCTGCAAAGAGTCAAATCATATTAAAACCACACTGCTATTCTTTGGTGGTGAAAATTGTGGCAGTATATTTTTACAACATATTCAGATATATCAGTGTCCTGAAACCTGCCATATCCATTCATAAATGAATGTATCATTATTAGAAATTATCATAATATTGCTTGTAGAGAGAAACATGTATAGTACGAATATTTGAGTAGACTGACCAGAGCAGTTTAAAAAGCAGTATCAGTCAAAAGACAGACAGTGAGGTATCAGATTTACCGTATTTTCCGCACTATAAGGCGCACCGGAGTATAAGCCGCAGCAGCTAAATTGAATGATGTGTACATATATAAGCCGCACTGGACTATAAGCCGCAGGTGTTTTAATGTTTAATTACCATATGTAAGGGTTCGTGCACAGATGGGATTGTCGGGAAAGCGATGACTGCTTGAGGAAGCTCCCATTTATTAACATTTCAACAAACAAGTTGCATATTTGCATAACGTATTCCAGCAAAATTAGTTAATAGCGTCACAATCATTTAACCACTTAACTTTGGTTATTTTTGAAAAACCTTGAAAAAGTGTGCACATCTTTGAATATTTATCTACATTATAGCCTACAGTAGTACCATAACAAAAAACAAAGCTTACAGCGCTTGACGAGGCAATATCAATGGCTAAATTAAATGTGTTTTTTTAAAGTGCAAAATAAAGTGCCTGTAACACGACAGTAAGCGCGTAAACCTAAAGTTGCAGCAACACGGCTGCTTAAAATATACGGTAATCAGCCTACCAGAAAAGTCATTAATCCTCGTCTTCATCTTTTAGGCTAAGGTGCAGTACACGGCTGTAACCAGAAAAGTCAAGTCATTAATCCTCATCTCCATCTTCTTCCTACGTACTAAAACCACCAAAGTCCTCATCTTCAGTGTCGGAAACGAACAGGCTCAGGGTGGCTTCGTCAGCCACTCTCCTTCGTTGACGCTCTCAAAACCAACGAACTCATCTTCGTCACTATCGGAATCGAACAGCCTCTGAAGGGCCTCAGCTGTGGCGGCGTCCTCCTCTTCATCACGCAGCAGTCCAGCCTTTCGGAACCCGTTAATGATCGTGGATGTTTTGACACTCCTCCACGCTATCAGGATCCACTCGCAAACTTGAGCGAAAGTTGCTTTTCGCATGCGACCAGTTTTGGTGAATGATTTATCGCCGCTAGTCATCCACGCCTCCCACTGAACGCGTAGTGCCACTTTGAACGCACGATTGACACTGATGTCGAGTGGCTGCAGATGCTTCGTTGTGCCCCCAGGAATCACAGCTGGAATCGAGTTTGTGCTCTTGATGGCTGCTTTCACATAATCCGTTATATGGGCCCTCATGCTGTCCAAAACGAGCAAAGCTTTTTTTTGGCGAAAGAATCCTCCAGGACGCTTGACGTAGCACTCATTCAGCCACTCATTCATTATGCTTTCCATCATCCACCCTTTCTTGTTGACTTTAAAAGGAGATGCCGTTCAGGATATTTTCTTTTGTCATTGTAATCCGCTTAAAAATCACCATTGGCGGAAGCTTTAATCCAGATGCTGTGCAGCCAAGAACACAAGTGAAATTCGTTCTCTCGTGGCCAGTGGTTCTCAACGTGATGGACGATTCACCTTTCTTGTTAACAGTCCTAGTGAGAGGCAGGTCAAACGTCAAAGGCACTTCATCCATATTTATGATCTGGTCCGGTCCGATGGAATATTCCTCTATCATTCTTTGTGTGAATTCGCCGAAGTTTGTTATTTTTTCCTGGTAGTCGGGAGGGAGTTGCTGACACACAGTCGTCCGTGCCCTGATGGAGAGTCCCTTTCGTCTCATAAATCTGAAACACCAGGATGGTCCACCTCTAAAATTTTCAATTTTCATTTCGGTGGCGACTGTTTCAGCTTTCAGTCGGATCTGCACGGTTGAAACACCTCGGCCGTCTGCTCTCTGTGTGTTCACCCAATCTTCAAGAAAGTCTTCAAGTTCGGGCCATCTGCTTTTATTACCTCTGAAAGCTTTTTTTGACTTTTTGCATTGAGACAGTTCTTCCCGCTGGCGTCTCCAACGTCTCACCATTGACTCATTGATGCCAAGGCTACGTGCAGCAGCTCTATTTCCTTCTTTTACATGTCTGTCTGTCTTGCTCTCGTTCTGTCTCTCGTTCTGTCTCTCGTACCACTCTCGGTTCCACTTTTACTTTTGCGCGCTACCTGTCTCACTCTTTTCCGGCCTCCAGCTTTTCCTGCTGGAGCCCGCCGCTTAAAGGTGGGGGGCGCGGACCGGTCATAGAGCCCATAGAGTTAAAGTTGGTGGACTGTAACCTGTAAAATCCATAGATTTAGGAGGTCTTCTAGTGGCCGTTAGCTGTAAAAATCCATAGATTAGCCGCACCGTTATATAAGCCGCAGGGGTCGAAAAATTGGAAAAAGGCGCGGCTTATAGTCCGAAAATTACGGTAGATTGTATTGAGTATACAGTCCACACCATATCTATTTTGACAGTGAAGCTAACATTTTAAATGTGGCTCTATACTCCAGCATTTTGGATTTGAGATCAAATGTTTCATATGAGGTGACAGTATATAATGTCACCTTTTATTTGAGGGTATTTGAATACATATCTGTTTCACCATTTAGAAATGAAAGCACTTTATGTATCTAGTCCCCCACTTTTGAAGAAGTCATAAGTATTTTGATGAATTCACTCATAGAGTATTAAAGTAGTCAAAAGTTTAGTATTTGGTCCCAAACTCGTTGGTTGCATTTGCAGTTTGTTTTGGTTGTGTTTTGGGTTATGTTTTGCCCGATAGTGACTGAATGGTGGATGATGACTGGAGTAATTTTCTTTCTAAGTGAGTAGATAACATGTTTCTAAACACTACTAACTGAATCCTGATGATGCCATGATTTAGAAAAATCATGAATGAATCATGAATAATAATGAGTGAGAAAGTTACAGAGGCTACAACAAAATATGCTAACCTCTCACCATTACCAATAACAGAGGGGGTATGATCCTTGTTCCTCTGTAACTTTCTCATTCATCATCATTCACGATTCATTCATGATTATTCATAATCATGGTAGCATCCACATGAATGTAGAAGTGTTCAGAAACATCTTCTATTCTTACTGACAATACAAGTGAAGTGACTCCAAAATGACAGGACATTATTCACCATTCAGTTTCTATTGGGAAAAACATAATCCAAAACACAACCAAGTCAAACTGCAAATGTATTCAACAAGTTTGTAGAATCACAAGCTTGATGTAATCACTGCAGGTAAGGAATATGGGACCAAATACTAAACGTATGACTACTTTAATACAATATAAGTGAATATGTACAAATTATTACGACTTTTTCAAATGGGAGAACTAGATACATAAAGTGCTTTCATTTCAAAACAGTAACACAGATATGTATGAATACCCTCAAATAAAAGGTGACATTCTGTACTGTCACCTAATATGAAATATTATATCTCAAATCCAAGATGCTGGAGCATAGCACCAAATTTAAAACTGTAAGCTTCACTGTCCAAACACATATGGTGTGGACTATGTGTGCCTGGTAAACACATGTGGATCTGGTGAACAGTTATCACTTGTTGACCAACTACAGGAATACTGACCTCAGAGTCTCCAGTTTACAGTGGAGATTCCCCAGTCCAGCAGAGAGCAGCTTCACTCCTGAATCCTTCAGGTCATTGTTACTCAGATCCAGCTCTCTCAGGTGTGAGGGGTTTGACTTCAGAGCTGAGACCAGAGAATAACAGCCTTCCTCTGTGACTAGACAGCCTGACAGCCTGCAAAGAGTCAAATCATATTAAAACCACACTGCAATTCTTTGGTGGTGAAAATATATTTTTTCAACATTTTCAGATACATCAGAGTCCTGAAACCTGCCATATCTATTCATATATGTATATATACTGTCACGATCGTCTATGTCGTCCAAGTATGACCAAGGCGCAACGTGTCCAAGAAACATGACTTTATTTAGCAAAGTAACCAAAATCCAAAACAAAAGACGACTCAATGAAGTCCACGGTACACAGACCGAAAACGGAACAAAAACCCACAAAACCAAGGAGAAACCACACAGTATAAATATGGCTCCCAATCAGAGATAACGAGCCGACAGCTGACACTCGTTACCTCCGATTGGGAGTCATCTGACTAAACAAGCACAAACACCAAACATAGAAATCCACAACCTAGACACCCCAACATAGAAATACACCCAAACCAATGAAAATGAACAACCCTGGCTCAAAATCTAAGTCCATGGAGCCAGAGTGTCACAGTACCCCCCCCTAAAGGTGCGAACTCCGGGCGCACCAACATAAGGACTAGGGGAGGGTCTGGGTGGGCGTCTGTCCACGGTGGCGGCTCTGGCCCCGGTCGTGATCCCCACCCCACCACAGTCACAACCTGCTTCAGTAGCCTCCTCCCAATGACCACCCTCCAACTAACCCCACCTGGACTAAGGGGCAACACCGGACTAAGGGGCAGCACCAGACTAAGGGGCAGCACCGGGATAAGGGGCAGCACCGGGATAAGGGGCAGCACCGGGATAAGGGGCAGCACCGGGCTAAGGAGCAGCACCGGACTAAGGGGCAGCACCGGGCTAAGGGACAGTACCTGACTAAGGGGCAGCACCGGACTGAGGGGCAGCTCCGGACTGAATGGCGGATCCTGGCTGGCTGGCTCTGGCGGATCCTGGCTGGACGGCTCATGGCTGGCTGACGGATCTGGCTGCTCATGGCTGGCTGACGGATCTGGCTGCTCATGGCTGGCTGACGGATCTGGCTGCTCATGGCTGGCTGACGGATCTGGCTGCTCATGGCTGGCGGAAGGCTCTGGCTGATCCTGTCTGGCGGACGGCTCTGGCTGATCCTGTCTGGCGGAAGGCTCTGGCTGATCCTGTCTGGCGGAAGGCTCTGGCTGATCCTGTCTGGCGGAAGGCTCTGGCTGATCCTGTCTGGCTGACGGCTCTGGCTGATCCTGTCTGGCGGAAGGCTCTGGCTGATCCTGTCTGGCGGAAGGCTCTAGCGGCTCCGGTCTGGCGGAAGGCTCTGGCTGATCCTGTCTGGCGGAAGGCTCTGGCTGATCCTGTCTGGCGGAAGGCTCTGGCTGCTCCTGTCTGGCGGAGAGCTCTAGCGGCTCCGGTCTGGCGGACGGCTCTGAAGGCTCATGGCAGACGGGCGGCTTTGCAGGCTCAGTACAGACGGGCAGTTCCTGCGGCGCTTGGCAGACGGACAGTTCAGACGGCATTGGGCAGACGGGCAGTTCAGACGGCGTTGGGCAGACGGACAGTTCAGGCCCCGTTGGGCAGACGGGCAGTTCAGACGGCGTTGGGCAGACGGACAGTTCAGGCCCTGTTGGGCAGACGGCAGACTCTGGCTGTCTGAGGCGCATCGTAGGCCTGGTGCGTGGTGCCGGAACAGGAGGTACCGGGCTGAGGACACGCATCTCAGGGCTAGTGCGGGGAGAAGCAACAGGGCATGCTGGACCCTGGGGACGCACCGTAGGCCTGATGCGTGGTGCCGGAACTGGAGGTACCGGGCTGAGGACACGCATCTGAGGGCTAGTGCGGGGTGAAGCAACAGGGCATGCTGGACCCTGGGGACGCACCGTAGGCCTGATGCGTGGTGCCGGAACTGGAGGTACCGGGCTGAGGACACGCATCTCAGGGCTAGTGCGGGAAGCAGGAACAGGCCGGGCTGGGCTGGCGACGCGCACCGTATCCCTGGTGCGAGTGGCCGGAACAGGCCGGGCCGGGCTGGCGAAGCGCACCGTATCCCTGGTGCGTGGAGTAGGAACAGGCCGGAATGAGCTGGCGACGCGCACCGTATCCCTGGTGCGAGTGGCCGGAACAGGCCGGGCCGGGCTGGCGAAGCGCACCGTATCCCTGGTGCGTGGAGTAGGAACAGGCCGGGCTGAGCTGGCGACGCGCACCGTATCCCTGGTGCGAGTGGCCGGAACAGGCCGGGCCGGGCTGGCGTAGCACACCGTGGACCTGGTGCTTGGAGTAGGAACAGGCCGGTCCGTACCGGGAACACACACCACTGGCCTCAACCGAGGATCAGGAACGGGCCGGACCGGACTGGCAACACACATCAGTCTTTCACACCGTGCCACACACACTTCCCTCCCTCTACTCGCCAATGGCTCCCGTACTCCGTTAGCCTTCTCTCCTTTTCTCCCTGTGGCAGCCTCCTGCTGCCCAGCCGCCCAAGCCATGTGCCCCCCCCAAAAAATTTTTTGGGGTTGCCTCCCGTCCTTCCGACGATGGCCCTGCCGATGCCGTTGCTCCTCTCGCCGTCGCCTCTCCACCGTCTCGCTCCATGGTCGGCGATCCATACCATCCAGGATCTCCTCCCAAGTCCAGGACCCTTTACCGTCCAACAGTTCCTCCCATGTCCAGACCCTTTGCTCCTGGACGCGCTGCTTGGTCCTTTTATGGTGGGTTTTTCTGTCACGATCGTCTATGTCGTCCAAGTATGACCAAGGCGCAACGTGTCCAAGAAACATGACTTTATTTAGCAAAGTAACCAAAATCCAAAACAAAAGACGACTCAATGAAGTCCACGGTACACAGACCGAAAACGGAACAAAAACCCACAAAACCAAGGAGAAACCACACAGTATAAATATGGCTCCCAATCAGAGATAACGAGCCGACAGCTGACACTCGTTACCTCCGATTGGGAGTCATCTGACTAAACAAGCACAAACACCAAACATAGAAATCCACAACCTAGACACCCCAACATAGAAATACACCCAAACCAATGAAAATGAACAACCCTGGCTCAAAATCTAAGTCCATGGAGCCAGAGTGTCACATATACACACTACTACTAGTCGAGAGTTTGGACACACCTACACATTCAAGGGGTTTTCTTTATTTTTACTATTTTTGACATTGTAGAATAATAGTGAAGACATCAAAACTATGAAATAACACATGTAGTAACCAAAAAAGTGTTTAACAAATCAAAATATATTTTAGATTTTAGATTCTTCAAATAGCCACCCTTTGCCTTGATGACAGCTTTGCACACTCTTGCCATTCTCTCAACCAGCTTCATGAGGTAGTCACCTGGAATGCATTTCAATTAACAGGTGTGCCTTCTTAAAAGTTAATTTGTGGAATTTCTTTCCTTCTTAATGCGTTTGAGCCAATCAGTTGTGTTGTGACAAGGTAGGGTGGGTATACAGAAGATAGCCCTATTTGGTAAAAGACCAAGTCCATATTATGGCAAGAACAGCTCAAATAAGCAAAGAGAAATGACAGTCCATCATTACTTTAAGACATGACGGTCAGTCAATACGGAACATTTCAACAACTTTTAAAGTTTCTTCAAGTGCAGTCGTTAAAAATATCAAGCACTATGATGAAACTGGCTCTCATGAGGACCGCCACAGGAATGGAAGACCCAAAGTTACCTCTGCTGCAGAGGATAAGTTCATCAGAGTTACCAGCCTCAGAAATTGCAGCCCAAATACATTCTTCACAGAGTTCAAGTCACAGACACAGCTCAACATCAACTGTTCAGAGGTGACTGTGTGAATCAGGCTTTCATGGTTGAATTGCTGCAAAGAAACCACTACTAAAGGACCCCAATAATAAGAAGAGACTTGCTTGGGCCAAGAATCACGAGCAATGGACATTACACAGGTGGACATTTGTCCTTTGGCCTGGAGTCCAAATTTGAGATTTTTGGTTCCAACCGCCGTGTCTTTGTGAGAAGCGGTGTGGGTGAACGGATGATCTCGGCATGTGTAGTTCCCACTGTAAAGCATGGAGGGGGAGGTGTTATGGTGTGGGGGTGCTTTGCTGGTGACACTGTCTGTGATTTATTTAGAATTCAAGGCACACTTAACCAGCATGGCTACCACAGCATTCTGCAGCGATACGCCATCCCATCTGGTTTGGGCTTAGTGGGACTATCATTGGTTTTTCAGCAGGACAATTACCCAACACACTTCCAGACTGTGTAAGGAGAGGGATTGAGTGCTGCATCAGATGACCTGGCCTCCATAATCACCCGAACTCAACCCAATTGAGATGGTTTGGGATGAGTCGGACGGCAGAGTGAAGGAAAAGCAGCCAACAAGTGCTCAGCATATGTGGGAACTCCTTCAAGACTGTTGGAAAAGCATTCCAGGTGAAGCTGGTTGAGAGAATGCCAAGAGTGTGCAAAACTGTCATCAAGACAAAGGGTGGCTATTTGAAGAATTTCAAATATAAAATATATTTTCATTTGTTTAACACTTTTTTGGTTACTACATTATTCCATATTTGTTATTCCATAGTTTTGATGTCTTCACTATTATTCTACAATGGAAAAAATTAAGACAAACCCTTGAATGAGTAGGTGTGTCCAAACTTTTGACTGGTACTGTATATACATGAATTAATGTATCATTATTAACAGTAGATAACATGTTTCTAAACACTACTAAATTAATTATTGTGTGTGTGTGTGTCCAATGAGTGTGTGTTCATTGAGTGATACAGGAATACTGACCTCAGAGTCTCCAGTTTACAGTGGGGATTCCTCAGGACAGCAGAGAGCAGCTTCACTCCTGTATCCTTCATGACATTGTTACTCAGATCCAGCTCTCTCAGGTGTGAGGGGTTTGACTTCAGAGCTGAGGCCAGAGAAGCACAGCCTTTCTCTGTGAGTCCACAGAATGACAGCCTGCAAAGACATCATCATGATTTCACAAACACACTGTTAATTTAACACCAGTAGTGTAGAAGGACAATGGCAGATGCATTTGGTTTATTCTCTTAAACAACATATAGATTAATCTTCCGTCTCCTAGAATTGTATGGTCATATTGTTATACTAATGTGAACATCAATGCATTGATTCAGTAAGTTTTTCAATATAATATAATATATTACATACATACATATTATAATATATATTTTTCTCTAAACTGAATATTTCTTCCTGATGATTAGTACTTAAATGTCATTTTATGTACTCACAGAGCAGCTCTGGAGGCTTTGACCACTGGCAGCAGCCTCAGAAGACCTTCCTCTGATCTGGAGTATTTATTCGGGTCAAACACATCCAGCTCCTTTTCTGAAGTCAGCAACACAAAGACCAGAGCTGACCACTGTGCAGGTGACAGTTCTTCTTCTGAGAGACTTCCTGATCTCAGGTATCTTTGGATCTCCTCCACTAGAGAATGGTCATTCAGTTCATTCAGACAGTGGAACAGATTGATGCACCTCTCTGGAGAGGGATTCTGCATGATCTTCTCCTTGATGTACTTGACTGTTTCTTCATGGCTCTGTGAGCTGCTTCTTGTCTTTGTCAGTAGACCTCGTAAGTGCTTCTGATTGGACTCCAGTGAAAGGCCCAGAAGGAATCGGAGGAACAGGTCCAGGTTTCCTGTCTCACTTTGTAAGGCTTTATCCACAGCACTCTTGTAGAAGGTAACTTTATGCTTGTGTCTGATCCTCACAGAAAAGTTACTGGACGTTGATTGAGGTTTGGTCATTAGATTTTCATTGTTGTTGATGAATGAGAGGAACACATATACAGCAGCCAGAAACTCCTGAATGCTCAGATGCACAAAGCAGTACACCTTGTCCTGGTACAGCCCACATTCCTCTTTAAAGAGCTGTGTGCACAATCCTGAGTACACCGAGGCTTCATTGACATCAATGCCAGCCTCTTTCAGGTCTTCTTCATAGAAAATCAGATTGCCCTTCACAAGCTGTTGAAAAGCCAGTTTTCCCAGTGACAGAATGCTCTCTTTATTCCAGTGTGGACCTGTCTCTTCTTTCCCAAGATACTTTTCATTCTTCTGTTTGGTATGAAACTCCACAAGGTGTGAGTACATCTCAGTCAGAGTCTTGGGCATCTCTTCTGTCTTGTCTGTACTCAACATGTGTTCAAGGACTGTTGCAGAAATCCAACAGAAGACTGGAATGTGGCACATGATGTGGAGGCTCCTTGATGTCTTTATGTGTGAGATGATTCTGCTGGCCAGGTCCTCATCACTGAATCTCTTCTTGAAGTACTCCTCCTTCTGTGGGTCATTGAACCCTCGTACCTCTGTCACCTGGTCAACACACCCTGAAGGGATCTGATTGGCTGCTGCAGGTCGGGTAGTTATCCAGAGGAGAGCAGAGGGAAGCAGATTTCCCTTGATGAGATTTGTCAGCAGAACATCCACTGATGTTGACTCTGTGACGTCACAACAGATCTTGTTCTTCTGGAAGTCTAGGGGCAGTCGGCACTCATCCAGACCATCAAAGATGAACAGAACTTTGTACTTGTCGTAGTTGGAGATTCTTGACTCTTTGGTTTCCATTGAGAAGTGATTGAGAATTTCAATCAAAGTGTGTTTTTCCTTTTTCATCAAATTCAGCTCCCGAAAAGGGAATGAAAATACAAATTGGACATCCTGATTTGCTTTTCCTTCAGCCCAGTCCAGAATGAACTTCTGCACAGAGACTGTTTTTCCAATGCCAGCGACTCCCTTTGTCAGCACAGTTCTGATAAGTTTGTCTTGTCCAGTTAAGGGTTTGAAGATGTCGTTACATTTGATTGCAGTCTCTGGTCTTGCTTGTTTCCTGGTTGTTGTCTCAATCTGTCTCAGCTCATGTTCATTATTGACCTCTCCTGTTCCACCCTCTGTGATGTAGAGCTCTGTGTAGATCTTATTGAGAAGTGTTGGGTTTCCTTGTTTAGCGATCCCCTCAAATACACATTGGAACTTCTTCTTTAGATTAGATTTGAGTTCACGTTGGCAAATCACAGCAAGCTCATCTGAATGAAGAAATAACACAGAGGATATTAATATTACATCTGTCTTAATGCCTACAGTATTGTAAGACTGTCTTATAAAGTTTAAATTATAATCATTTATTATCTTGTCTGTATAAATCTGTAAATGTTTTCATAATGCATTACACACTGGTGTGACTGATTTATATCATTATTGGTATTATTGATGGCATTAATAATGTTCTCTCTCTCTCTCTCTCCTCTGTCTCTCCTCTTCTCTCTGTCTAAATGAATTAGTTACACAGCTACTTAAGCTGTACTTTAGCTACAGCTTTTAAATGTTCTAAAACAGCATTCAACATGAGGCAGACAGCTCTTACTTTTCTCCAGTGTGTCAGCAAGCTCCTTCTGGTTCATTTTCCTCAGGACGTGCAGTGTGATCTTCAGAGCCCCCTCTCTGGCACTGCTCTCCTGCTTCTCATCTTCAGCATCCACCACTTCCTTATCCTGCTTCTGACTCTCAAAGCCTTCTGGGAGTTCTGGACTAAGAATCCTCTTGAACATCTTCAGCTCGTTCTTCACAAATGTCATGATATTCTCTTCAAGCAACTGAAATAAATCAAGTAAATAAGTTAAGCAAGAGACTAAATGCTTTCTCATTAACACATGAATGAATGATTGACAGATCAACTTTACTTGAGGTAAACAAAAAACAAATGTACATAACAGGACCACATACACTGAATATGGAGGCCAGGTCTGTTTGATGACTCTGGGAAGACTGACCACTGAGAATCTCTGACTCTGATCTCTCCTGTTGGTTTCTGTGGACAAAACATCAGATTACATTTCCTCATCCAGGGAGTGCACACACACACACACACACACACACACACACACACACACACACACACACACACACACACACACACAGGGAGGGAATGTTTTGTTTGTTTAATATTGTTTCAGGACTATGAAAATGGAAAAAAGGATTAGCCTATGGATTATGAAAACAACAAAAAGAAATGGGAAAATGGGAGAGGAGAAATGACTAGAGACAGTGTTGTTTAACTCCCTGACCATGACCCATGAGTTCTTCTTACCTTTGTTCACTAGAAAAGTCTCCCTCTCTAAACAGTATAGGTTGACGCATAGACTTGTCACTCTTCATGGACACACAGCTGGGTACAGGGGAGGCTGGTCTCTCCTGCTTGATTGGGCTTCAACACAACAGAGACAAACATTACGTCTCGCATCTACTCTGAGCTCAGATGGGGAAACATAAGAAGAGTTTCATTACAAAACGCTATATATCCATTTTCAGAAATGTTCGTAAATTAGCTTCTATTGTTTAAAGAAATTATCAAATAAATGGTTGTGTTTTTTCACTAGCTAATCATGGCAAGGTGTTGTTCAATGACAGGCATGTGTTTGATTAAAATCAATCACTTAATGGCATCATTTCATTTTTTTGCAAAATGCTATATATCTAATTAACTCTCAGAGAAATAAGTAGTACTGCTAGGTTTTACACATTTAAATGTAACAAATAACTACATTTTTAATAAAGAACTGTACAAATGATACACTTGTGACATCAATATTTAAATATTATAAATAATAATTCAATACAGTAATATGAGATCTGTATGTAAAACATTTACATTTTACATTTTAGTCATTTAGCAGATGTTTTTGTCCAGGGCCTGGTATCCCAAAAGCATCTTAAGGCCAAGTTCATCATTAGAACCTTTGTAGGAGCATTGTTAAATCTCTGAGCTGTTTCCCAAAACCATCGTTATTAACGTTGCACTTGAAAACGCTCATATTCTAACACCTGCCTCAGACCACTTGTAGAACAGCCAAGTGCGTCGTTAGATGCTTTTTTGCCCTCCCACGTCACTTTATACAAAGAAGATCTCAACTAAACATAGAATCACATGGTTTATCCGTCTCTTTGTAACCGCAGATAAATTCAGAACAAAGTTGATCTACAAATACAAAGTTGCAAAACAAGGGACTTATACAAATTTGCTTCAAATGAAAACAGAGATGACTGCATTAAAATATAAACAGTAGGCTATAGGCCTATTTCAATCATATTGGAATATATTCAATGTTCAATATATTTAGTTATATGTTGCTACTTGTAGGCTACTGTCTGTAATTTGTCTCAATATATTTCATGATGTGTAGCCTAACATGTGCCCAATGATGTGCCGAATCTGTGATTTAGTACATTTTTATTGTGTAAGCACTAGAATAAACTACCTCAATATTTGCAGCCGTAGGCAGTAATATCTTTCTAGAAGCTGATCCGTGGTCAGTATTGTGAAATAATTCTAATGTTATGGAAAGATTTGAATGGACAAAACTGATCCGAGAGCAGCGCTCCCCTTCTTTCGATCCTATCAGTATCGACACATGCTCCACCGGACGTGACTGATCCAGTTTCTGCTGGTCTGCCTGCGGATCTGGAACTCTGACCTGTTCAACGGACGTGTGACCTAGTCCCAAACCTGCTGTTTCGACCCTCTCTCTCTCTACAACACCTGCTGTCTTGACCTCTGAATGCTCGGCTATGAAAAGCCAACTGACATTTACTCCTGAGATGCTGACGTGTTGCAACCACTATAACAACAGTGATTATTATTTGACCCTGCTGGTCATCTATGAACATTTAAAAATCTTGAAGAACGATCTGTACTTAATGGCCATATCCTCTTATAACCTCCCCCCAGCACAGCCAGAAGAGGACTGGCCACCCCTCAGAGCCTGGTTCCTCTCTAGGTTTCTTCCTAGGTTCCTGCCTTTCTAGGGAGTTTTTCCTAGCCACCGTGCTTCTACATCTGCATTGCTTGCTCTTTGGTGTTTTAGACTGGGTTTCTATATAAGCACTTTGTGACAACTGCTGATGTAAAAAATGTCTTCTGGGAATGCATATGAAGCAGACCAGGCCAGGGTTTGGGGTTTGAGAAGTCAAAGAAGTAAAAATGACTTCCTTAGTTGTTAGTAAACCATTTTTTAACTCAGCATTGTTGGTTAAGGGCTCGTAAGTAAGCATTTCACAGTAAGGTCTACACATGTTGTATTAGGAGCATGTGACAAATCTAATTTGGTTGATTGATTTGTTCATTTTATAAATGTTCTGTCTTTAGTAGTTGAACACATTATTACTTCAACCTCGTGAAAGTGACAAACTGACACGTTTTCATGTCAGTCAAAAACAACTTTATATGGAAGGAGTGCCTTTGATTTGACGGCCTGCACATGCGCAGTTCGGCGTGAGACGACTGCTCGACCTGATGACATGTTTTTACGCATGACCTTCAAATTAAATTAAATGAAATTGTATGTCACATGCGCCGAATACAACAATGGTACACTATACCGTGAAATGCTTACTTACGAGCCGTTTCCCAACAATGCAGAGTTAAAAAGTAACAAAAATTAGCTAAATAAAAAAAGGAAATAGTAACATAATAAAATAATAATAATGAGGCTATCAGGAGTACCGAGGCAATGTACAGGAGTACCAGGTAGTTGAGGTAATAACTAGACTATATACAAGGAGTACCAGTACTGAGTCAATGTGCAGGGGTACCAGGTAGTTGAGGTAATAACTAGACTATATACAAGGAGTACCAGTACTGAGTCAATGTGCAGGGTACCAGGTAGTTGAGGTAATAACTAGACTATATATAAGGAGTACCAGTAATGAGTCAATGTCCAGGGGTACCAGGTAGTTGAGGTAGTAATTAGCCTATAAGGAGTACCAGTACTGAGTCAATGTGCTGGGGTACCAGGTAGTTGAGGTAATATGTACATGTAGGTAGGGGTAAAAGTGACTAGGCAATCAGGATAGAGATTACATCTCCTCATCCAGGGAGTGCACACACACTCACAGACAGACACACACACACACACATACACACACACACACAGGGAGGGAATGTAGTGTTTGTTTAATATTGTTTCAGGACTATGAAAATTGAAAAAAGCCTATGGATTATTGTTTAGCCTATGGATTATGAAAACAACAAAAAGAAATGGGAAAATGGGAGAGGAGAAATGACTAGAGACAGTGTTGTTTAACTCACTGACCATGACCCATGAGTTCTTCTTACCTTTGTTCACTAGAAAAGTCTCCCTCTCTAAACAGTATAGGTTGACGCATAGACCGGTCACTCTTCATGGACACACAGCTGGGTACAGGGGAGGCTGGTCTCTCCTGCTTGATTGGGCTTCAACACAACAGAGACAAACATTACGTCTCTCATCTACTCTGAGCTCAGATTTGGAAACATAACAAGAGTTTCATTCTAAAACGCTATATATCCATATTCAGAAATGTTTGTAAATTGGCTTCTATTGTTTAAAGAAATTATCAAATAAATGGTTGTGTTATCTCACTAGCTAATCATGGCATGGTGTTGTTCAATGACAGACATGTGTTTGTTTAAAATCGATCACTTAATGGCTTCATTTCAGAGAGACAAATGTTTTTTTGCATTTTCTGTTTGGGGTTTTAGACTGGGTTTCTATATAAGCACTTTGTGACAACTGCTAATGTAAAAAATGTATTCTGGGAATGCATATGAAGCAGACCAGGCCAGGGTTTAGGGTTTGAGATGTCAATGAGAGATAAAAATGACTTCCTTAGTTGTTCATTTAGAAAATGTTCTGTCTTAAGTAGTTTAACAAACTGACACATTTTCATGTTAGTCAAAAACAACTTTATATCGAAGGAGTGCCTTTGATTTGACGGCCTGCACATGTGCAGTTCAGCACAAGACGACCATTAGACCCAATCAATTAACATTCATTGAGTCACCTCTGGTCGAGAAAAATGTATTTTCCTAGTACATTCATTGTCAGATTCATCAACCAGCAGCGAGCACTCTGCCTTCTCGAACAAGTAGCCAACTCAGCCCCGATAAAAAGCTTGTGCCGTCAGTGGCAGCGAGTACTCTGCCTTGTAGCGCAAGCGAGGGGAATGTTGAGGTACATTTGCATGATGTAATTTATTGGCGGGCTGGAAGATGCACTCTTGTCTTATCTATTCCGAGGTTATTTACTCCCAATATCAGATATTAAGATCATTTTTTATAATACATGAATACTAGGGTTGAGGTTAAAGCATCTGACTAGTGATTATTTACCCGGGGTTCAACACCTGCTATAGTCACTATTTAATTGCTCTTCCAAAAGCATCACAGGCCTAATACGAGATATATAGCTAACTAAATTAATGAGTGACCATTTTAGACATTTTCTGGACTTTCACATAGAGGTTACTAGGTCACCCAGTTCAAACCACATTTGAAAAATAAAATAAATGTGTCTTGTTTATCAAGCGTTCTGCCTTGCAATAATAAATATCATAAAATAACTAATAACAACAAAAAAAGCTAAATGCGTAAACAGGTTTTGATTAACAAAATTATCAAAATGCTATTTAATACTATAATTGTATTTACTAACATAATATTATTACTAAAATAGTTTCTAAAAGTGTTCTAGGCTACCCTACCCTTAAGGCTGAAATAGGTAATACGTAGGGTAAGAGTTTCTGTATAGCACTTTGTGACATCTGCTGGTGTAAAAAGGGCTTTATCAATACATTTGATTGATTGTTAGGTTTAGGGTTTTAATGTCAAAAAACAGTATGGGTTCATAGCTCTCTTGTGCCTCCCTGTGGCCGTCTGTGGTTACTACATAACTCATTCATGACACTTGCTAGGCTCATAATCTGAGGTAGCAACTGCATCAGATCTACAAATCAATGAGCTAGACCACCAGATTAGACAACAATCACCCCATTATACCCATTTGGTTTGCAACTCTGTGAACCTGCGCAGCATTCGCTCAATTTGATGCCTACTAATAAAGATTTCGATGCATATCAAATTACCCAGAGGCCATTTAGAAACAACAAATCAAAGAAAAATTGTTATTTCTTAATTTAAAAAAATATTCTGGGTGTTTAAATCGGCCACCTCTTGAAGAAGAGGACAGGGACATGCGTTTTGTTTAGGTTGTACACCTTTTTCTGAAAACATGGTTAACCATGACCAGAAACTGTTTAACGTTTCATGGCTTTTCGCCAGCCATCGCTAGCGCTATGGGTTACCACAAGGTGTACACAGGGGAACTGTGAGCCATAAGTAGGCGTGACCTTATTAATAATAAGTTACCTGAGGTAAACCTACAGGGTTAACGCTCACCAAGTAGCCGTAACCTTGTTAATAATAAGTTACCTGAGGTAAACCTACAGGGTTAACGCTCAATAAGTAGCCGTAACCTTGTTAATAATAAGTTACCTGAGATAAACCTACAGGGTTAACGCAGGCAGGTCTCATTGATAACAATAGTGAAGCTGGCATTGTGACGCAGAACAATGGGCTGGGAATAGAACGTTCTGAAGGCGAGTCGGTGTCACGGAGCTCAATAGAACTAATAGGAGCTGGTAGGGTGAAAAATGCCCTAAAATAAGGCCTGTTTTTTCGCGATTACTTCATAACCAGGGATAGAAGGTAATATTATGAAACTGGGCTCCATGGCGGATGCAATTAACTAATTTTATCAGAAATAAACGTTGTAAAAAATGTAACTTGAGGCGCCCCGAAAATAATATTCAAAAGGTTCAGTCCTTGGACACAGAGGGGTTAAACACTAAAGTTACCGTCCATCTAGTGAAGAGAGGAGAACCGGACAGAGGGAGCGTAGCCAGCATCCGTCAACGAGAGAGGGAGAAGTCCTCCACGGTATTTAACAGGTGGAAGAAACAACCAGGGAGCTCCATCGGTCCACAAGAAATGCAGGCAGCCGGTGATGATGTAGTGGTAGCCAGGATAACTAGGATGCTGCTGGTAGAGTAGCTAGCTTAGCTAGCTGTACCGACTAGCTTGGCTAGCTAGCAGGTCGTTCGTCTGTCCCTCGAGGATGATGACGAATCCGGTGAACCACAAGATGAAACAAGGATTGCGAGTGAAAAGGATCTGGCTACACTCATACTGTCACTGACCATTACGCAAAAAAGCTAATTGAACAATAAACTTTGGTGTCTCAACACTGTAATGAACTCCGTCGTTGTTCCCCAAGATCACCTCAGACCACTCTGCGCGTAACTGGACAATATGCTTGGCACCAAACCGTACGTGGACGCGGGCAGTTTTGTACGTGGACGCGGACAGTTCCAGAACGCGGACATGAGCAGAGCCACACAATAAACTAAACCAAGTCTTTACAGTCGGGTACGTTAGTAATATTCTTTTTTTTAAATTATGTAAAACAAAAATTCGTTGTTTTTTAAAACAAGATTTTGAGATCTGGGCACGTATCCAAAAAGCGTCTCAGAGTAGAAAATTGGTCCTCTCTCTCCCCAGACAGACTCATTTTAGACCACTAACCCCTAAACAGAGATACAGCATGTTGGTTGTGGTTAACACAGTGACAACTAATCCTTGAATGTACATCTGCCTCACTCTCAGAGAAATAAGTAGTACTGCTAGGTTTTACACAGAAATAATATATATATCTGCCTCACTCTCAGAGAAATAAGTAGTACTGCTAGGTTTTACACAGTCAAATGTAACAAATAACTACATTTTTTATAAAGAACTGTACACATGATACATTTGTAACATCAATATTAAAAATTGTTTAAAATACTAAATATGAGAGCTGTATGTAAGTGCATTCATCTTAAGATATCTAGGTGAGACAACCACATATCACAGTCAAATATACAGGATACGAACATTCCATTCCAGCTAAACAATGGATATATAGCATTTAGACAAAAAAACATTTATTTTTATACACATCTCAAATCCATTAATAAAAAAACTGAGAACAGTAATATTGAAGGTACCCAAGGCAATCATTTCTGCTGAAAAACATTTGTGGATATAGCGTTTTGGAAATAAACTTAAGAATTCTTAAACAAATTTGTCATCTCACCTCTTAGCTTTGGTGTCATGTCCCCCAGAGAGACTCATTTTAGAGGCAGGGCCCCCCTCCTCTCTCTCCCCAGAGAGACTCATTTTAGAGCACTGACCCCTAAACAGAGATGCAGCATGTTGGTTGTGGTGAACACAGTGACAACTCATTCTAGAATGTCCATTGTTCTCTTTTACTCATGATCTCTTAGAAATAAAACATTTACTAACAGACATATCGAAACAGTCAGGTGATTTAATGCAATCAGATGAACATCTGGCTGTGACATCTCTTCTCCATGTTAACTGTCAATAATAATAATAAGTCACTGTTTGTTAAGGTAGTTATAGACAGTGCAGCAACACAAGGCCATGTCTCACACTTATTTGTATTCATTAAAAGTCGGCCATTTGTTGTCTTTCAATCTGAGAATGTAGACAGAAGGGCTAAAACGGGCATGATTGATCTGAGGGGAAATCTTTGATCCTTTCAGAAAGTTATTTTGCAACAAGTAAGAGATGTTATATTATTTAAAGTAGGCTAGGTTATAATATATAACAGAGGTTTGTTAGTGATATGCAGATGGAGGTCTATACCTCAGCTATAGCCTACATATCCTAGATGACCAGCCTAAACCTGTTCAGATCAGTTCCCATAACGTTATAACAGTAACAGTCGCAGGAGCCTAGTCCTGATACAGATGGAGGTCTATACCTCAGCTATAGCCTACATATCCTAGATGACCAGCCTAAACCTGTTCAGATCAGTTCCCATAACGTTATAGACCTAACAGTAGCAGGACAGAGCATGTACACTATATATACAAAAGTATGTGGACACCCCTTCAAATTAGTGGATTCGGCTATTCCAGCTAGAGACATTGCTGACAGTTGTATGAAATCAATCACACCGCCATGCAATCTCCATAGACAAACATTGGCAGTATAATGGCCTTACTGAAGAGCTCAGTGACTTTCAACATGGCACCGTCATAGGATGCCACCTTTCCATTAAGTCAGTTCGTCAAATTTCTGCCCTGCTAGAGCTGCCCCGGTCAACTGTAAGTGCTGTTATTGTGAAGTGGAAACGTCTAGGAGCAACAACGGCTCAACCGTGAAGTGGTAGGCCACACAAGCTCACAGAACGGGCCTGCCGAGTGCAGAAGCGCATAAAAATCGTCTGTCCTTGGTTGCGACACTCACTACCGAGTTCCAAACAACGTCAGCAAAATAACTGTTCGTCGGGAGCTTCATGAAATGGGTTTCCATGGCCAAGCAGCCGCACACAAGATCACCAAACGCACTGCCAAGCGTCGGCTGGAGTGGTGTAAAGCTCGCCGCCATTGGACTCTGGAGCAGTGGAAACGCGTTCTTTGGAGTTATGAATCACATTTCACCATCTGGCAGTCCGACGGACTAATCTGGATTTGCCAAGGAAAACACTACCTGCCCGAATGCATAGTGCCAACTGTAAAGTTTGGTGGAGGAGGAATAATGGTCTGGGGCTGTTTTTCATGGTTCGGGCTAGGCCCCTTAGTTCCAGTGAAGAGAAATCTTAACGCTACAGCATAAAATGACATTCTAGACGATTCTGTGCTCCAAATTTTGTGGCAACAGTTTGGGGAAAGCCCTTTCCTGTTTCAGCATGACAATGCCCCCATGCACAAAGCGAGAACCACACAGAAATGGCTTGTCGAGATCAGTGTGGAAGAACTTGACTGGCTTGCACAGAGCCCTGACCTCAACCCCATTGAACACCTTTGGGATGAATTGGAACGCCGACTGCGAGCCAGTGCCGACCTCACTAATGCTCTTGTGGCTGAATGGAAGCAAGTCCCAGCAGCAATGTTCCAACATCTAGTGGAAAGTCTCCCCAGAGGAGTGGAGGATGTTATAGCAGCAAAGGGAGGACCAACTCCATTTGAATGCCCATGATTTTGGAATGCGATGTTCGACTAGCAGGTGTAATGAGATGTTGCACCAGCAGGTGTAATGTGTTTTGTACACTCAGTGTATGTTTGTTGCTTTATGTAATGGCATATATTTTAATGCTTTATGTAATGTATTTTAACTATTGAAATATAATTTTGATATATTTTAAAATTTCGTTTCATGGTGATTTATTATGTTTTTCAGAATCTCCAATCAAACTCTGAGATCAGTCTCTCCAGTACCCAGTCATCTGTCCATGAAGAGTGACATCTCTATGGATCATCCTATACATTTTAGTGATAAATCAGGGACCTTTGACCCCAGGTAAGTTACTGGTCAGAATTGATGATATTACTATTGAAGAGGAGAATCTTCTAGATCTGAAACCAGATGTATTTTGTGTATCTGAGCATATCATTTGTTGTTTATGTTACATATTTTAATACATTGAGTGTACAACATTTTCCACAACATTTCCAACGGAGACCATCAGGTTGGTAAGTCATCATACTGTAGCTCAAACCTACTGTGATGACGACCTAACTTTATAATAGTTCGTAGCCTACCTAGCAGAATCTGCCCGTCTTTCTTTCAAAATCAACACATTTATCTGTCTTCTAATGCAGTGGTGTAAAGCACTTAAGTAAAAATACTTTAAAGTACTGCTTAGGTCGTTTTTTTGGGTATCTGTAATTTACTATTTATATTTTTAACTACTTTTACTTTTACTTCACTACATTCATAAAGAAAATTATGTACTTTTTACTCCATACATTTTCCCTGACACCCAAAAGTACTTGTTACATTCAGAAAATGGTCCAATTCGCACTTATCAACAGAACATCGCTGGTCATCCCTACTGCCTCTGATCTGGCAGACTCACTAAACACAAATGCGTTTTTTAAATGATGTCTGAGTGTTGGAATGCTACCCTGGCTATCCGTAAATGAAAATAACAAGAACATTTTGCCATCTCGTTTGCTTCATATAAGTAATTTTAATTTTAATTATTCCTACTTTACTTTAGCAATTACATTTACTTTTGATACTTAAATATATTTAAAATCAAATACTTTTAGACTTTTACTCAAGTAGTATTTTACTGGGTGACTTTCACTTTTACTTGAGTCATTTTCTATTAAGGTATCTTTACTTTTTCCACCACTGTTCTAATGTTCCATATGCGCCACAGTTTGAACAGACATTTTGTAACTGCGTAGGCTACAAAGTGACTTTCGATTTCAAATAAGGAAATAAAGTTATGACGTTCACTGGGTGAATTCGTTTTGCATTGGCCGGCTCCCCGGGTTTTGCATTGGCCGGCTCCCCGGGTGAGCAGAGTTCGCACATTTTAGACCATTCCATTGGTCCTTAAATTAAATATCCACTCACCCGTAACACCGGGCCATGCCAAACGAACAGTACCACTGTAGCAGGGCACTGAGACAGAGTTCTAAACCCAGAGGCGTTTAGACTTCAGGGAACGCTTCAAGGTGTCTCCCCTTTACAACAGTAACCAGAGGGTGGAGCTAACAGTCAGTTGCATGCCACAGCAGTAACTCATGACATTGTACCGAATCTTGCTTCAGTTTTTTTTTCTTATAGTCCTTCTTCAAGACATTTCTCTTACATTATTTTTGATAAACATATAATTTACTCTAAACCAGTTTTAGCTGTGTTTTTTTCCTCCAAAATGGGATTTACTTTAATAATTGTAAACAGGCCTACAAATCCAAAAGGTTTTAATTTGAGAATGTTCATTTGTATGCCTCAAATATTAAACTGTCTTCAAATATCTGATGATTAGTTGAATCAGGTGTGTAAATGCTGGGCAATAACAAAAGGATTGAGAAACCCTGAGATAAACATAAAACCCTATCATTTAAAAGCTCCTCCACCATCTTTACCAGACGTTTTGCTGATAACATGTGATAACACTTTGAAAACTGCTGTCTGTCTGCAACTAAGCTCAAGTAGCAGTTCTACTAACTAGTAATATCTCATTCCAGGTATTCATTCTCTCACTCTGTCCATTAGAATAGATTATTATTCAGAAATACTCACTTTATTTTTTTGTTCTCTCCATATAGCGTTTTCTGCTCTGTCGTCTCAAAATGGATCCTGTACAAAAGAACAACTTTACTTTCTGTTTCAGCTCAACTGTCTCCCCATCCTGATAATAAAGTGTTTTATTGGTATCTTCCACTAGATGGCAGTAAACACCTGCTGTAACTAGACTACGACTATGTGTTCGGTTTCATACATGCAGTTTCCCAGAGGAGGAGTGCTGATCTAGGATCAGGGCCCCCCTGTCCATCTAATCTGTTTCATTTTGATCTAAAAGGAAAAACTGATCCCAGATCAGTACTCCTACTCTATGAATACTGTCACAGGTGACTCCTCAAGATGAGGCTCATGATATATAAGTTATATTCTTTAAGAGTCAATTAATATCATTAATTGAACTGCTTTGCCATGAACAGATCTGTGACGTCTTAACTTAAAGGTACTATATATACTTTATGGTCATTTTAATGGGGTTGTGTAAAGGATTTTTTGAGTACATCATAAAGAAAAAAGGGGAATTCCTCTGAAAATCAGGAACACCATTCTTCCTCCTGCCCCACCTATTGTCCCTGTATGAATATTAGTTGGCATCTAATTGAAGAACATACTGCTTTATAGATCCCAGCCTGACAAACAATTGTTTGGGCCTTACTTTGAGCACTTGCACTGTGCCTCCATTGAGTCTCCATGTGTCAAGCAGTACAGAGAAACGCCCTCTAGATGACAGCAGAGGCCTGGTCTTGGATCTACCCTGTCTAACCACCAGTTTAGTGACCTTGTTCCATCAATATGTCCATACTACTTCACAACCGATTTGAGGCCTTGACCAGCAATGTCCCATTGGGCTCAACCAAGCAGAGAGTGAGGTTCTAGAAAGAGGACTGACTTTCATACCAACTCCTAAACAGGAGGACTGTGGAGAGCCCTGGAGGGATCTACACTTCTATCATAGAAGATTGAAGTTATTAGATCATTTTGATTATGAAACAGATTTTCCTCATATACTATTTCCAAACCCCTCACATTGGGAACCTCAGTTGGAGTCAGTGTCAGAAACTATACAGACTGTTATACGTAGGGAGGTGGCTTCCTTTTCACAATTCAGAACCAGACCTGTATATCAGCTTAACCTTACACATTTTTCAAAAAATCAAGCTCTAGAAACATTGAACAGCAATCAGAATATAGTGATTAAACCAGCAGATAAGGGGGCTCAGATTGTTGTAATGGATAAAATGAATATCTTCTTGAAGCCAATAGACAATAGGATAATGGTAAACACTATGTTCCATTGTCCCACTCAACACAACCGGAAAACACAAAGATGAATCCAGGAGATAGTGAGTAAACTATATGAGGATCAGTACATTACAGATAAACAGATGGTCTATCTTTTTGGGGCAGATTCTCCAAGGCCTAGGCAGTTTTACTTACTGCCTAAAATACATATCTCCTGAGACGTTGGCGGTTCCCTACGGCTGACCAATAGTAAGTGATTGTGTCTCAGAATCTTCCTGTATTGCTGATTATATTGACTTTTATATCAACCCTCTATCCCAGAAACACCCCAGGTATGTTAAGGATAGTTATGAATGCAGGGTTTATTACTATTGTAATACTCTTTTTATTAACTTAGCTACTGACTTGTTCTATTGTTGTTGTCAAGAGGTTAACCTGCTAGTCAGCATTTCATTGCACTGTTAACTCCATGTATATGACAAATAAATCAACTTGAACTTAGAAGGGAATGGGGAGGACAGCCAGAAAGGGAGGGGAAAAGATGGCCAGCTAAATTACAGTATGTGTCCTCAAATGTTCTGTCATCTAAACATCTCACATTAGCTGGAAGAACTGACAAATGAAATGAATCATAGAGGTCTTATAACTTATTCCATTCTACAGGTCCATTGTTTTGTCTCATGTCTCTTTATATTCATATACCCTGGGGACCATGTAGCACATAGTGTTTAACATTATCCTATTGTCCATTGGTTTCAAGAAGATATTCACTTTATCCATTGCAACAATCTGAGCCCCCTTATCTGCTGGTTTAATTACCATATTCTGATTGCTGTTCAATGTTTTTAGTTGATTTGTAAGGTTAAACGGATGTACAGGTCTGGTTCTGAATTGTGAAAAGGAGGCCACATCCCAACCTATAAGAGTCTGTATAGTTTATGATAAACTGGGTTATTATTTTTACATTGTTTAGCTGATATTGGGATGTAATAATATGTGTACTTAGAGGGGGGAGGGGCTTACCTCATTTGTCTGAGTCTGAAGATTCCCTGTGTCTACATTGATTGGTTGGGGTGTATTGGTGGCCCTGATAAGAGCCTAATTGTCTTAACTTCCTACATAGACAATGGACAATATCATTGAGGACTACTTCCAGCGTGGATTCACCAACAACGAAATGTTATTATTGGAGGAATCACTCAACATAACAATACGTCTTCAGACAGAAATAGTTCTAAGTAGGAATCATCTCTGGTGGGTTAAAAAAACAGAACAGATGAAGCAGAGGTGCTCTCCTTCAGACACCAGCAGCTTCAAACATCAGGTCGACAACATGGCTACCGCTGGACACACCAGAAATGTTGGATGGCCGGAATAGTTACCGACAGGGAAACTGTCCGTCAACTTCTGTGCCTTCAGGATGGTCAGGGTGTCAACCTGCGAGCAAGAAACCGCCTGAGAAACCACCTTATGTTTGGCATGTGGGTGGTTACGACAAGTTAAAACCTAATGGAATATGTACCAGTGGAAGCATCGACGGGTTTTCACCTAAAAGGATATGGCTAGAAGGCTACGAGACAAACAATGACAAACAATGACCCTGGGGTCGTCTCTGGGTCGTCTCTGGGTCATCTCTGGGTATTTCATGGACGCTGTGAATGACAGAAACGGATACAGCTATAGATTGAGGCTTGATCATGGAACTGAAAACACCCATATTGCAGAGAATCAAAAATGTCTGCGTCACTCTGTGGATGAGGCTGGAACAGACTGCGTCACTTTGGGCCCCAACACTGAAAATCAAAGAATTGAGCGTTGGTGGCTCACTCTGAGAAGTCAATGTTGAGAGTTTTGGATGGACTATTTTTGACTAGCTCAGAGGAGATGGACACTCTGCAGAATCTCTCCTGGACAAATCTCTAATCCAGTTTTGTTTCCAAAACACAATACAGGTAATATCATCTCTCAGTTAGTTCAGTAGTCTGGTTCATATAGTTAGTTCAGTAGTCTGGTTCATATAGTTAGTTCAGTAGTCTGGTTCATATAGTTAGTTCAGTAGTCTGGTTCATATAGTTAGTTCAGTAGTCTGGTTCATATAGTTAGTTCAGTAGTCTGGTTCATATAGTTAGTTCAGTAGTCTGGTTCATATAGTTAGTTCAGTAGTCTGGTTCATATAGTTAGTTCAGTAGTCTGGTTCATATAGTTAGTTCAGTAGTCTGGTTCATATAGTTAGTTCAGTAGTCTGGTTCATATAGTTAGTTCAGTAGTCTGGTTCATATAGTTAGTTCAGTAGTCTGGTTCATATAGTTAGTTCAGTAGTTTGGTTCATATAGGTAGTTCAGTAGTCTGGACTCAGTCAGCATGTCATTGTACCGTGTGTGTTCCAGTTAAAACTATCATTGTATATATCATGGCCACAATGTCCTGTTAAATACCACAACAGACACAATGTCCTGTTAAATACCACAACAGACACAATGTCCTGTTAAATACCACAACGGACATAATGTCCTGTTAAATACCACAACAGACACAATGTCCTGTTAAATACCACAACAGACACAATGTCCTGTTAAATACCACAACAGACACAATGTCCTGTTAAATACCACAACAGACACAATGTCCTGTTAAATACCACAACAGACATAATGTCCTGTTAAATACCACAACAGACACAATGTCCTGTTAAATACCACAACAGACATAATGTCCTGTTAAATACCACAACAGACATAATGTCCTGTTAAATACCACAACAGACACAATGTCCTGTTAAATACCACAACAGACACAATGTCCTGTTAAATACCACAACAGACACAATGTACTGTTAAATACCACAACAGACACAATGTCCTGTTAAATACCACAACAGACATAATGTCCTGTTAAATAACACAACAGACACAATGTCCTGTTAAATACCACAACAGACACAATGTCCTGTTAAATACAAACAACAGACACAATGTCCTGTTAAATACCACAACAGACACAATGTCCTGTTAAATACCACAACAGACACAATGTCCTGTTAAATACCACAACAGCCACAATGTCCTGTTAAATACCACAACAGACATAATGTCCTGTTAAATACCACAACAGACACAATGTCCTGTTAAATACCACAACAGACACAATGTCCTGTTAAATACCACAACAGCCACAATGTCCTGTTAAATACCACAACAGACACAATGTCCTGTTAAATACCACAACAGACACAATGTCCTGTTAAATACCACAACAGCCACAATGTCCTGTTAAATACCACAACAGACATAATGTCCTGTTAAATACCACAACAGACATAATGTCCTGTTAAATACCACAACAGACATAATGTCCTGTTAAATACCACAACAGACACAATGTCCTGTTAAATACCACAACAGACAGAACTGTATGTCCTCACATTTAGTTTATGACCCTGAAGGAGATCCTTTCTTCAATAAAAGGGACAAACTCTGGGTGAGATGGTAATCGATGGGAAAGGAGGACTAATGTACATCTATTATGGAAATCATTTGCAACCCTCTCTATTGTGTTTAGTATCAAAGCAACCTTATTGTTGTGATTCAATCAAAAACAACCATTTTAAAACAACCATTTTGTACAAACATGGTAATAACATTGCATTGTTTAAAGACCAACTATCTCAAACTCACATAGACATTTCTTTGTATGCATTTTTTCAGAGGCCATGCCCCCAGGGGTGAAATTTATGATGGCTCCATATCTAAATCTGACCAGGAAACATAAAACTACCTCTGTACCAACAGAGGTATTATCCAAATTGGTTCAACCATTGAATACAGGTGAACACATTATTCATCCAAAGACAAGAACTAGGTGAGACACTCTCTCCCTACTACTCAATGTCCATCACCCACACTTTACTCTCTAGAATCTTGTTCATCTCAGATCTAAAGTCTGGGTAGTTGTCATAGTATATTGAAAACTTTAGCGCAGAACTGCAGGTACGCACTAGTTGTCTTCACTGGAAGCCTTGGATCTCTGTAAAGCTGACTGCGATTGTCTTCGCCAAACAACAGATCAGACACGGAGGAACTGACACGGCCTCTGTGAATCTGCTTATCTTAGATATGTCATCATACATCGCTGGATGTCATTTTCCTGTGCTGTCATGGTAGTTGGAAAAACCATGGACTTCTGCACTTGTCTTCCTGTTGGCTGTAGGTCTTCGTAAGCATCAAAGATTCCTGTCATCTCCTGTTTCAATGGAGAGAGTAGTTGCCCTCTGCTCTATGACGTATGCTGGCTCTAGAATCAGAGTTTAGTACAACAACTCCTGTAGAATCTCTTCCAGGTCGTCTGCTTTTGCCTTCTTTGGACAGCTGTGAGTATCCAGGATTTCTGTTACACTGCTATACTGCTGTAATCTGACCGACAGACCTCCAAGGTCAGGAGCTCCCCTTCAGTTATGTACTTCAAGACGTTATCCACAAGATCAGAACTCACTGCTCCAAAAGCTGCTTGTTCCAATATTGTTGGAGCTATCTTCACAGGTAGGTATCTCTCCTTTCTCCATCCTACTGTAATAATGCGGCCTACACTTTGCCACTCCGTATTGTCTGAGGTTCTCCCAAGAGGTAACGTGTCCTCCAGCCTGAGGTCTTCTATCCTGGCCGTATTGTCTGAGGTTCTCTCAAGAGGTAACGTGTCCTCCAGCCTGAGGTCTTCTATCCTGGCCGTATTGTCTGAGGTTCTCCCAAGAGGTAACGTGTCCTCCAGCCTGAGGTCTTCTATCCTGGCCGTATTGTCTGAGGTTCTCCCAAGAGGTAACGTGTCCTCCAGCCTGAGGTCTTCTATCCTGGCCGTATTGTCTGAGGTTCTCCCAAGAGGTAACATGTCCTCCAGCCTGACGTCTACTATCCCTGGATGTTCTCCACTGCCAACTGTGACAATATTGCTCTCATCCATAAGACTGACATACATTATAGATTGCATATCCTCTGTATATAATAAGTCTGTGCTTGCTCCTGCAAAAGCCTTCTCCACAATGCCAGTGTTTTGGGTCACCTGCTCAGGGGGTGAAGAGTCAGGGCTTGTAACAGCAGAATGCTTATATGAGTATCTGGGAGGGCTTGTAACAGCAGAATGCTTATATGAGTATCTGGGAGGTCTTGTAACAGCAGAGTACTTATATGAGAATGTGGGAGGTCTTGTAACAGCAGAGTACTTATACGAGAATGTGGGAGGTCTTGTAACAGCAGAGTACTTATATGAGTATCTGGGAGGTCTTGTAAAAGCAGAGTACTTATATGAGAATGTGGGAGGGCTTCTAACAGCAGAGTACTTATATGAGTATCTGGGAGGTCTTGTAACAGCAGAATGCTTATATGAGTATCTGGGAGGGCTTGTAACAGCAGAACGCTTATATGAGTATCTGGGAGGTCTTGTAACAGCAGAACACTTATATGAGTATCTGGGAGGTCTTGTAACAGCAGAATGCTTATATGAGTATCTGGGAGGTCTTGTAACAGCAGAATGCTTATATGAGTATCTGGGAGGGCTTGTAACAGCAGAATGCTTATATGAGTATCTGCGAGGTCTTGTAACAGCAGAATGCTTATATATGAGAATGTGGGAGGGCTTGTAACAGCAGAATGCTTATATGAGTATCTGGGAGGTCTTGAGAACCTGGAGAGTGTTTCATTGTCATCAGCAGCAACATTTGCTTCTTCCCTTCCATTAGTTCCATTTGCCTCTTACCTTCCTTGTGATGTCAGGTAGAACCTCATTATATTAAACTTTGGGCTTCATATAATTGTCCAACTGTGATGCTGTCATCAATTGAATAGTTCTTAGTAATCTGTCAGATCCACATCAAAGTCTTCGATTTTTCCATGATCATTTTCTCCATTTGGAAAATATAAATTATGTGCCATTTATTTGAGTTCTTTCCCCTGTCCTTGGGGACATCAACTTTGCGGGTGCCCCCACCTCGCCTGGCTCTGACTTGACAAAGGTTATGTTCTTCCTCTGATTGATGAGCCCCCCCACCTACATGTCTCTGTTGTTCATCTGAGCATGTCTTGATTTTGTCTCTCCACTTGAGTTCTCTTCCTGTGACGATTGATCTGTTGACTGATGGCTCTGCTTTGCCTTTAACTTGAATTTGAATCTGTCAATCAGTTTAGATTTTCGTTTGGCAAGGCTTTTAGTCTTCTGCCTGCAGTATGTGAGAATGGCAAGGCGATCCCCGTAGGACGGTTGGTAGGCGCTTAGCTGGTCATCACTCGTGAGTGGAAGCACACTTTCATCACTCTAATGCAGGGAAGAAAATCTAAATAATATATTTTCCATTGACATAAAACATCAATAGTTGTTCATAACCATAATTTACTTCAAGTGGGGAGTTATTACAAAATATATGTAATTTGACCCAGTGGAAATGTATTGAATAAACAGCTTGATTCCTGGGAAAACAACACTATCTTGATCAATCTTCACTTTTGCACCTTCTCTTTCTCCATCTCTCTTATAGACTCCTCCGGAACTTTCCTGCCTCGTAGGAAACTATAAAAGTCATCCATCCTGTACACACACATTTGACATGTACACTTGAACTGATGATTTCTTTAATGATCCAATGATAGCATATCGTTACCTTAACAACCTTTCTCTACAGTCCAATACATTGAATCCAACACACAGCAAACCACTCCATACCAGAGTTACAATTTCAAGGTGCATAAAGATGGACGAATTCAGATATGACGTCATTGTTTTTACTACTGGTCCACAGAGTTCTTAAACTACGGTGTGCAACATGGTTCAGTGCACCAGTAAATCAGCACAATCTACTTTTTAAAATGTATTTAACTCGGCAAGTCAGTTAAGAACAAATCCTTATTTACAATGATGGCCTACCCCGGCCAAACCCTCCCCTAACCTGGACAACGCTGTGCGCCGCCCTATGGGACTCCCGATCACGATACAGCCAGGGATTGAACCCGGGTCTATAAGTATACCTCTAGCACTGCAATACAGTACCTTAAACCGCTGCGCCACTCAGTCCACCAACTTGGAGCTAAAGGAGTGGGGATGGGTCAAACCTGCTGAGAGTGGGGAGGGAGGGAGGGAGGGAGGGAGGGAGGGAGGGAGGGAGGGAGGGAGGGAGGGAGGGAGGGAGGGAGGGAGGGAGGGAGGGAGGGAGGGAGGGAGGGAGGGAGGGGGGATGGGTAACACCTGCTGAGAGGGGGGAGGGAGGGAGGGAGGGAGGGAGGTGGAACAGACAAGACGATCATAGACTTCTAATAAGCTAGCATTAGTGCTCAGCATCCTGAAGCTATTGGGTGTCAGTCAGCGTTATTTAACTGTATATTTAGTGAAAGTGCAATTTCTTCCATTTGAAGGGAAACACTTGTGTGTTTCTTATGTTAAAAGTAAATGGTGTAAGACAGGAAATAACTTCTAACACAGTTGACCTGCATTCCATTCTACATCCATAGCTTTATATTTAGTCTTCATCTACACATAGGAAACCTTTTATGCATATTTCAACTGAGCAGAATCACATTCCGTTCTATATTTATTTCATTTCATTATCTACATTTACATTTAAGTCATTTAGCAGACGCTCTTATCCAGAGCGACATACAAATTGGTGCATTCACCTTATTGCCAGTGGGATAACCACTTTACAATATGTTTTTTTTTTTTTTTTTGGGGGGGCTGGGGTAACGGGGGGGGGGGGGGGGGGGGGGGGGTAGAAGGATTACTTATCCTATCCCAGGTGTTCCTTAAAGAGGTGGGGTTTCAAATGTCTCCGGAAGGTGGTGAGTGACTCCGCTGTCCTGGCATCGTGAGGGAGCTTGTTCCACCATTGGGGTGCAGTTTTGACTGGGCGGAGCGGGAACTGTGCTTCCGCAGAGGTAGGGGGGCCAGCAGGCCAGAGGTGGATGAACGCAATGCCCTCGTTTGGGTGTAGGGACTGATCAGACCCTGAAGCCTGTCTTATACAATTTATTTTTAACATAAGAAAAAAAAAAAAAAAACACACACGTGTTTGCCTTCAAATGGAAGAAATTGCACTTTTAAGATTTGGAGAGAGCAGAAAAATTCGGAAGGTAATCAGGGCAACCCGCAGTGATTCACATTTGACAGGGAGGAACAGTGTTCGTTTTCATATGAGAGAAGCTTGATTTACTCGTGTCTGTTTGGGAATTTTTCTGCAATAATATGCTCAGTCCAAAACTTTGCGCAGCCCACAGACTGAAGCGCCTGCCTCAGATAAGATCCTTGCACGTCTACGATCTCTAGGTAGAGGGAACCCTTGTCATGTGACATCGGCACCTTAGCTTTCACAGAGAAGTCTCCCCCGCCGCATCAGTATAGAAAGGGTCCCTAACAAACTGCATCACCACACATGCAGCTAACAAAAACATATGGAAATGTCTGCTCTACCCAAAATTACAACCAAATAATTGCAGCACTACCGCAAAAATGGAAGAGGAAAGTGGAAGGGGGGAAAAGTAAGGTACTTGTCTGTCGGCCTTGCATTAAAGAACATAATTGGTTAAAGAAAACTGTGATAAATAAAAAAGTATACCAGTTTCATGTAAGGACCAAAGGATTGACAGCCGTCCCATATAGATTGCAAAATAGTTGGGAAGAGATTTTTGACGTACCGATCCCATGGCATAGTGTTTATGAACTGATACGCCAAACAACTCCGGATTCAACATTTAAATTATATTATCAATTCACAATCTGTAGAAACAATGAGAATAGAAAGGTTCAGAACTTTTGTAAAACATCACAGTACAGTTGAAACATATATGGCAAATAGAAATCCAATATGGATGGTGTTAAGAGATAGATGGGTGGTGTTGAATGGAGTTTAAGGATGGGACTAATAACAACTAACAACAAGCAATAACAACAAGATAACTAATAATGTAAGCATACTGTGTCCATAATAAGTATATAGGTTGTATGTTGGGAGCTTTTGGGAAAGAGCACCGTTAGAAAGATATGGCATATAGAAGCAAACCGGATGGACATCATGAAAATGATCGGAGAGGTTGAGAGTAGAAGAAGTTCAGGAGAAAAAACAAACAAAATAAAATTATTGTAAAATTGACTGTGTCCATAAAATTTATATAGTATGTATAAGCTGGAAGTAGAGGCCTAAGCGTTGTTGTTCACTAGTTTATTCCAATTAGGGAAGATGTGATGGGGTTGGAAAGTAATAAAGGGAAATATATTTCTAAAAAGGATGTGTATGTGTATGTACAATGGGGAGAACAAGTATTTGATACACTGCCGATTTTGCAGGTTTTCCTACTTACAAAGCATGTAGAGGTCTGTAATTTTTTATCATAGGTACACTTCAACTGTGAGAGACAGAATCTAAAACAAAAATCCAGAAAATCACATTGTATGATTTTTAAGTAATTAATTTGCATTATATTGCATGACATAAGTATTTGATCACCTACCAACCAGTAAGAATTCCGGCTCTCACAGACCTGTTAGTTTTTCATTAAGAAGCCCTCCTGTTCTCCACTCATTACCTGTATTAACTGCACCTGTTTGAACTCGTTACCTATATAAAAGACACCTGTCCACACGCTCAATCAAACAAACTCCAACCTCTCCACAATGGCCAAGACCAGAGAGCTGTGTAAGGACATCAGGGATAAAATTGTAGACCTGCACAAGGCTGGGAAGGGCTACAGGACAATAGGCAAGCAGCTTGGTGAGAAGGCAACAACTGTTGGTGCAATTATTAGAAAATGGAAGAAGTTCAAGATGACGGTCAGTCACCCTCGGTCTGGGGCTCCATGCAAGATCTCACCTCGTGGGGCATCAATGATCATGAGGAAGGTGAGGGATCAGCCCAGAACTACACAGCAGGACCTGGTCAATGACCTGAAGAAAGCTGGGACCACAGTCTCAAAGAAAACCATTAGTGACACACTACGCCGTCATGGATTACAATCCTGCAGTGCACGCAAGGTCCCCCTGCTCAAGCCAGCGCATGTCCAGGCCTGTCTGAAGTTTGCCAATGACCATCTGGATGATCCAGAGGAGGAATGGGAGAAGGTCATGTGGTCTGATGAGACAAAAATAGAGCTTTTTGGTCTAAACTCCACTCGCCGTGTTTGGAGGAAGAAGAAGGATGAGTACAACCCCAAGAACACCATCCCAACCGTGAAGCATGGAGGTGGAAACATCATTCTTTGGGGATGCTTTTCTGCAAAGGGGACAGGATGACTGCACCGTATTGAGGGGAGGATGGATGGGGCCATGTATCGCGAGATCTTGGCCAACAACCTCCTTCCCTCAGTAAGAGCATTGAAGATGGGTCGTGGCTGGGTCTTCCAGCATGACAACAACCCGAAACACACAGCCAGGGCAACTAAGGAGTGGCTCCGTAAGAAGCATCTCAAGGTCCTGGAGTGGCCTAGCCAGTCTCCAGACCTGAACCCACTAGAACATTTTTGGAGGGAGCTGAAAGTCCGTATTGCCCAGCGAAAGCCCCGAAACCTGAAGGATCTGGAGAAGGTCTGTATGGAGAAGTGGGCCAAAATCCCTGCTGCAGTGTGTGCAAACCTGGTCAAGACCTACAGGAAATGTATGATCTCTGTAATTGCAAACAAAGGTTTCTGTACCAAATATTAAGTTCTGCTTTTCTGATGTATCAAATACTTATGTCATGCAATAAAATGCAAATTAATTACTTAAAAATCATACAATTTGATTTTCTGGATTTTTGTTTTAGATTCAGTCTCTCACAGTTGAAGTGTACCTATGATAACAATTACAGACCTCTACATGCTTTGTAAGTAGGAAAACCTGCAAAATCGGCAGTGTATCAAATACTTGTTCTCCCCACTGTATATCCATCTATATCTATATTATAGACAGTTGTCCTAACCCTGCTGGGTGATGGTATATATATATAAATCTATATCTACCGTTGAAGTCAGAAGTTTATATACACTTAGGTTGGAGTCATTTAAACTCATTTTTCAACCACTCCACATTCTTGTTAATTAACTATAGTTTTGGCAAGTCGGTTAGGACATATACTTTGTTTATGACACAAGTCATTGTTTACAGACAAATTAAATCACTTATAATTCACTGCATCACAATTCCAGTGGGTCAGAAGTTTACATACACTAAGTTGACTGTGCCTTTAAACAGCTTGGAAAATTCCAGAAAATTATGTCATGGCTTTAGAAGCTTCTGATAGGCTAATTTACATAATTTGAGTCAATTGGAGGTGTCCCTGTGGATGTATTTTAAGGCCTACCTTCAAACTCAGTGCCTCTTTGTTTGACATCATGGGGAAATCAAAACAAATAATCAGCCAACCTCAGAAAAATAATTGTAGACCACAAGTCTGGTTCATCCTTGGGAGCAATTTCCAAACGCCTGAAGGTACCACGTTCATCTGTACAAACAATAGTGCGCAAGTATAAACACCATGGGACCACGCAGCCGTCATACCGCTCAGGAAGGAGATGCGTTTTGTCTCCTAGAGATGAACGTACTTTGGTGCGAAAAGTGCAAATCAATCCCAGAACAACAGCAAAGGACCTTGTGAAGATGCTGGAGTAAACAGGTACAAAAGTATCTATATCCACAGAAAAATGAGTCCTATATCGACATAACCTGAAAGGCCGCTCAGCAAGGAGAAGCCACTGCTCCAAAACCTCCATAAAAAAGCCAGACTACGGTTTGCAACTGCACATGGGGACAAACATCGTACTTTTTGGAGAAATGTCCTCTAGTCTGATGAAACAAAATAGAACAGTTTGGCCATAATGACCATCGTTATGTTTGGAGGAAAAAGGGGAACGCTTGCAAGCCGAAGAACACCATCCCAACCGTGAAGAACAGGGGTGGCAGCATCATGCTGTGGGGGTGCTTTGCTGCAGGAGGGACTGGTGCACTTCACAAAATAGATGGCATCAAGAGGAAGGAAAATTATGCGGATATATTGAAGCAACATCTCAAGACATCTGTCAGGAAGTTAAAGCTTGTTCGCAACTGGGTCTTCCAAATGGACAATGACCCCAAGCATACTTCCAAAGTTGTGGCAAAATGGCTTAAGGAAAACAAAGTCAAGGTATTGGAGTGGCCATCACAAAGCCCTGACCTCAATCCTATAGAAAATGTGTGGGCAGAACTGAAAAAGCGTGTGCGAGCAAGGAGGCCTACAAACCTGACTCAGTTACACCAGCTCTGTCAGGAGGAATGGGCCAAAATTCACCCAATTTATTGTGGGAAGCTTGTGGAAGGCTACCCGAAACATTTGACCCAAGTTAAACAATTTAAAGGCAATGCTACCAAATACTAATTGAGTGTATGTAAACTTCTGACCCACTGGGAATGTGATGAAAGAAATAAAAGCTGAAATAAATCATTCTCTCTACTATTATTCTGACATTTCACATTCTTAAAATAAAGTGGTGATCCTAACTGACCTAAGACAGGGAATTTCTACTAGGATTAAATGTCAGGAATTGTGATAAACTGAGTTTAAATGTATTTGGCTAAGGTGTATTACATTTTAAATTTTTACATTTTAGTCATTTAGCAGACGCTCTTATCCAGAGCGACTTACAGGAGCAATTAGGGTTAAGTCGTGTGTGTCCAGCTCAAGGGCACATTTACGTCATTTAGCAGACGCTCTTATCCAGAGCGACTCACCAATTGGTGCGTTCACCCTATAGCCAGTGGGATAATCACTTTACAAATTTTTTTTTTGGGGGGGGGGGGGCGGTAGAAGGATTACTTTATCCTATCCCAGGTATTCCTTAAAGAGGTGGGGTTTCAATTGTCTCCGGAAGGTGGTGAGTGACTCCGCTGTCCTGGCGTCGTGAGGGAGCTTGTTCCACCATTGGGGTGCCAGAGCAGCGAACAGTTTTGACTGGGCTGAGCGGGAACTATGCTTCCGCAGAGGAAGGGGAGCCAGCAGGCCAGAGGTGGATGAACGCAATGCCCTCGTTTGGGTGTAGGGACTGATCAGAGCCCGAAGGTACAGAGGTGCCGTTCCCCTCACTGCTCCATAGGCAAGCACCATGGTCTTGTAGCGGATTCGAGCTTCAACTGGAAGCCAGTGGAGTGTGCGGAGGAGGGGGGTATGTAAACTTCCGACTTCAACTGTATCTATAAAAGTGCTGATCCAATGAGGCGTGGTGGTTGACAACATATTTTTAGCTGCTGTCAAACCTGACAACATGAAACGTCTTTTCTGTAATGATAGTGGTGAATTATCATTAAGTGATAACAGTTTGGGGGAACAAGGTATGAGGATATCCACTACAGCAGATAAGACAGAGGGTATCACTTTCCCAAACAATGTCCCCTGGTCACTCCCAGTACATATGATTAAAGGAGTCCAAGGCACCTTGATTACATAGATCACACAGAGGAGCGGTTGTGATTTCTATTAAATTATGTTTTCTAGGTGGAAGGTTTACCCTGTGTATGAGATTAAAATGTATCAGCTGATGATTAGGATTGTTAGATGAACCCACTAAGTTCCTGATGAACTCAACTGGTGAGCCTCTTTAGCAGCTAGTTCCATGGACACACTGATTTCAATGTCCTTTGCCAAGGTCAGATGACTTTCAGTCAACAGTCTCTTTTGTGTAGCTTCACTCCGTAGCCCACATACTAGTCTGTCTCTAATGATGTCATTTAGAACAGCATTAAACTCTGTTCTGGTAGTTTCTTTAATGCAGCAGCAAACATTGTTACTGATTCTCCCTCTTCCTGATGTCTCCTGTGGAACCTGAACCTTTCAGCATTAACTAGTGGTTCTGGTGAAAAATGTCCTTTAAGTATCTCCACAATATCCCCATACGTCTTATTACCTGTTCTGTCTGGCTGTAGCAGGCTGCCTAGTAAATTACATGTCTTTGGCCTCATTACACTAAAACATGGAGGCACAATGTTGTCCTCATCCATGTCATTTACAAGAACAAAATATTCAAACCGTTCTGTATATGAGCTCCACTGCTCAATACTTTTATCAAACTGACCAATGTTTCCAACAATTCCAGCCATTTTTCGTTTCTCAATAAGCTCCTGATTGTCACTCACTTCAATATTGTCCTCAACCAAAGCAATATTTTCCTCA